>NC_071405.1:19155714-19458053 GCF_017976375.1 Cuculus canorus
CTGATGGCAAAGCTTTTCTTACAGTAAACAGAGAGTGCTCCAATTCCATAATTCTCTGCAAGCTGTGTTTTTAAAACAGTTTGGACATATTTTTTCCTTTACTTCATGATGTTCAGTAATTTTTTAAGTGTTAGCCGTGTTGTTATCACAAAGAAAAGCAACAATGGCATGTATTGTAAAGGATTACTTGGTCACATGAGATTTTTTTGGAGGATAGTTTCTACTCCTTCAAAGCCTTGCTAACATAAGGATGGAGTGTATAGTAAACTCTCAAAAGACTAGGCTTCTCCGCTCTCCTGAAGTTGCTGGGCACTCAAGAAAGAGCTTATTTTCAATAATAATGTCAAGATTTCTTCCACAGAAAGGGAGCCATAAATAGATTTTAAATTCTTATTTTTTTCATAGCTGATTACACTTCATATTATTGCTTTCTCATTGACCTAATTTCCTGGAGAAACAGGAAAAAGTGCAGCTTTAGCACTTACCACTAAAGTCCAGAAATGCTTGCCACTCATTTAAGAGAGCATTGGAGCAGCCCTTTAATTGTCCTCATCAGTGCAATTACTGCAGAAAAACACAAACCTCAATGCCAAAAGATGTAAAAGAAAAGTAAGTGCAATTCTGAAGTCAACTGCAGTACCATGCCTGGATTTGCTCACATAAGTTAAAGGATCTATAATGACAACTTTCTAACAAATAGTGTAATGTAAAATATGCCATATACTAAGGGCCATTTGATACAGTGCCACCCATGCAATTACATCTCATGGCTTTGTCTAAGCTAAAATTCTTAAAAGTCCTTGTCAAACAATATAACCCAGAAGTAGAGATGCTTTATTCAAAAAAACATGTGAAACACAGGTACAAAATGGTTGGTTTGCTCTACTTAGAGCAGTTCCCAGCTACACTAATGTTTTTGCTGTCATTTTCAGCGCTGATATTTGTGTAACTATGAGGGGAACTTAGATCCCAGGTCCAGCTCTTGAAGTGCTTAAAAAAAAAAATGCATGACCAGACTCTACAACACAAATTATTTTGTATTATTTTTAGCACTGAAGAGTCTCGACATACATCAAGCTATAGGCTTCTAACAGAATATGGGTAACTCACTTTTCTCAATGATCAGTCTAGAAAAAAAGAGTGAAAACCATACTCTGCCACAAGAGTCACACCCCAAGTAATATTGTCATTTTGGGCTATGATGGGAGGAAGGTGGGAGGAAGGTAGGGGAGGAAGAAATTGACTTCAAATTACATGACAGGCAATCCTGAGCAGAGGCAAAGCCTGGTACCTAATGGCCTTTCACACATCTAACCAAGAAAGATTTTGCAAACAAACTGATCAACAAAGAAAATTATGGAACAATTCTCATGTTTTTCAAGAGATTTCTGAGATATAAATAAGAGTCCCAACTTCTTTTCTGCCTCACAGCTCAGGCCAGAAGAGCACTAGCACTAGATCACCAGCAGCAGGTACTGTGTTTCTACAATGACAACAAAGCCCATATCCTCAGGAGATACCAGACAGAGTTGGTAGTGTCTTTTCACACACAAAAAAATGAGAAATGTGAGAAATCACATCCCTGTGCCTTGAATAGCAGGAGGGCTGCAGTTCAGCAATGGTCTGCTTTAACCAAGTCTTTGGCTGACAGGTGCGAACATGATGTGGTGACATAAGCTGCAGCAGTACTACTCATTTTTTGGAGGTAGGCTGTGCTCTTGCTCTGGCCCATTCATAAGTGTCATTCAGTCTTTAGCCATGGCACAAAGTAAGTAACTTTTAGTACTTCACTGCCTTGGCATTCATTGTCTCTGTACTTCTGAGCCATAGCTATTTGCAGAGCAGACAACAATGAAGACAATGCAACAAATGAGAGACAATAAGCACAAAATCCTTCAACTCAGAAGCTTTTTAAGTGCAGAGAGGTGGAAATGCATTGTCCGACAAAGCACAGGATCATATATAAGGTTACTAAAAAAAAAAAAATAATCTTATATGTAGTTAAACATTATTGAAGGAGAGGGCATGTCACTAAGGGAAGCATCATCCCCAAGCATTTCTTTATGGTTTGATTTTCCTTTTGTCTTTGCCCTTGCTGGCAACAATAAAAATCCAAATTAAAAGGCTCCTATTAGTGAAGTAGGGAGCTGGCAAACTGTACAGAGTAAGAGCTCATCAGTTTTGGGGAGGAGGGGAGAAGAGTCTGAAACCCTCAAACATGCACAGTAAACATAGATACGTGAGTTTTATGCTAAGAACATTTTGCTTCTGTGCAGTTATCTCCTACTGCCAGAATAGCCCTAAGGATTAAGATGGTTTATTGGGATCAAATGCCTTAGAGATTATTACAGTGCTGACTGTTTACTCATTCGCATTAAAATACAGAACTACGCTTATAACCCTGTATGTGCATCTCTCAGTCACAAATTCTTTTCCATTCCCTAAATGGGTCAGCCCAGATTCCCAGTCTATCTTATTTTCCATATCCAAGATAAATCTCCAAAGACATCTTGCTATGGTTGTTTATCTGGGCTAGCCCTTAAAATCATTGTCAGCATTCAGATCTGAGCACTTGCTGCTGGCAATTAACACAAAACTTTTGCTGTAGGGTTGTTTAGGCAGAAATAGGTAGTGACAAAAAGGGTTAGAGGCTGAATCATCTCATGGTTAAAGTAGCTGTAGGTTGGGAGGGAAGGAAATCTGGATTCTAAGCCTAGAACATACTTTTTGGCAGGAATGTCAACTGTGCCCTTAGAGGTATGAGACTTTTGAGGTTGTTTAGCACAGATTTTCTTTAAATTGTCTAGTGTACATAGTAGATGCCTCTAAACAAGAGTCCAAGAATTAAAAAAAACAGATCCAAGCCATCCTCTTGCTGGCAACAGTTAAAATTTCCGCTTACATAAGAGCTGATATTCTGCTATTTCAGATGACACCACCACCCTCTGGTGCATTGTCCACTCCTCTCAGTTTTGTTTCACCCGCAAAATTACTAAGCACACGCTACCCCATCATCCACATTAATGAAGCTGTTGAACAGGACTGGACCTAGTGCTGTCCTTTGGAATTCACTGCTAGATACAGGCCTCCAAGTAGACTACTCTGTGGGCCAAGAGAGTTGACTTCTTGTTCCGTTATCTGGTCTTTAAACTTTGGATTGTTCTGTATTTTATCCAGAAACTATGTGATGGAAGAGATATGTCTGGACCAGGATCTGGAGGTTAGGTCATCTCGCTGCCATTTTAGCGGCCTCAAAGAAATTGGTCTTGTAACCTTGTGATTTTCTTTGCACTCTTTTCTCTAAAGTAGTTCTGTTTCAAAATGAATGATAGAAAACATCTCCCCCGGTGTAGTCTGCAGTTCAGTGATTCAAATCTAAATTTGTACATCTCTCAAGCAAGAAAGACCTCAGCGTCCTGCTAAATCATAAGCTAATTGGTGCAGAATCTGCCTTGGTGCTTGAGCTTCTTATCTAGAAATAAGGACATTTGTGTTGAAATTAATAACTCAATAATGTTAGTTCAGTTTGCACAAGTCAACAAACACAAGTAGAAAGAGAATACCTCAACCCTGCCTGAAGCCAAGGGGCCAAGGAAGAAGGGAATTATATGTATTGCAAGTTGTATAAACTGTTCTGCCTTGATGCCCCCACTCCAGC
Organism: Cuculus canorus; assembly: GCF_017976375.1. Lineage (NCBI taxonomy): Eukaryota > Metazoa > Chordata > Aves > Cuculiformes > Cuculidae > Cuculus > Cuculus canorus. Next base: position 19,159,373 of record NC_071405.1, read on the forward strand.
ACCTCAGCACCTGTTTGACAAAACAGCCCTGTGAATGCTGGAATGATGTGTCCATCTGCACCTCTGCATTAAATATAGGCAAGACTGAGGTTCAGGTTAATGACTAAATCCAGTCTGAACGTTTTTGAGGTGCTAGGAAAACATAAGCCATTCTCTCTAGTTTTCCATTAAATTACATACTATCCAAGAAAGAAACAAAGTTCCTAGCACCATAAGACCCACAGGTAGGCTTCCAGGAGTAGGTTTCAATAGCCCTGTAAGTATCTTCCAAAGCAAAGCAAGTTTAGTGTGATTTCTTTCCAAGTAATACCTGACTGTTTGATGCAGAAAAGTAGGAGGTCTTCCAAGTGAACTACCCTAAGGCGATTAGGAAAACAATGTAATTTGTATAAACAGAATTTAGTCAAGGCACTGAATTAAATATTTCTGCAGTTAACAAATGAGCCTTCAGAAAGTTAATATGTGTTTTTCTCTGGATCTCAAGTCTTACAGCTCAGCTAAACCAAATGGACTTTCACAATGTAATAGGGAGGTCTTTCAGGGTTTGTTTGGGTTTTTGTCTACTTTCAAGTATAGACACCCTACGTAGAATCAGCACATGACACAGTCTAACACTAGAATTCTCTGGACTGATGAAAGAACAAGAGGCATCAAGTCTAGATGGGACAACATTTCTGTGATCAAGTGCAACCACAACTTGCTGTTTCCGGGTTGCTCAGCCTTCCCAGGTTATTGGTATTCACCTGATTTAAAACATGTGTTTGTCTTGCACAGCATAGAGGATGAAGTGGGATGCAAAATTGGCCATGCAGTTGAGTTGTAAACATAAACAGAGTCACCCAGACACATGGTTGCAAGCCATAACAATACCCCACGTGTACAGTCGTGAGTGCACAGATATACACACACACACAAAAAATATGGGACCTCTCACCGTGTAATGCCTAGCAACAACACTGCTTAGCAACAGGAGTCTCCAGAGCCCGATTTGATGCTATGCTGGAGTGACTTGCACAGAGACATTCAGAAGTGCTAATTTACATCAGAAGATATTAATGTCCACACCAATTAAAAGCAACATTTTGTCTGCTGGTTTGTTTATTAAGATAGGATAGCAGAAGAAAATAGGAAAGAAGAGCTGTTTGTTTCCCAGGGGGGAATGTGTAGTGGAAGAATAGTAAAAAGGGCTAAGTGTGAGATCATTGCTGAACTATGACTGTTTATAATGAAACAGCCAAAGAGTAAGTGTAACAGAGCTATATTAAAATATATGACAATGAGCAAGAGAAATCGCACTAAGGTGGTGAAGGATTAATACAATATAAGTTTTGAGGTTTTCTCTTATTTAAGTGAACTTAATGTCAGCGAATACTGTTAGAGTAATAACCCTGGGGGCACACATCTCCTGTTTACTTTTAATGCAGCACTGGCTGCTCTAGTTCCATGTTCTCTCTACCCTCATTGCCAGCCCAGTCCCTGGGGTTGTTAGAGTGAGGAGCATAACCTTCACTTTCCACAGCTCAGAGGGTCATCATCAAATACACTCAGGCTACTAGTCAAGCAGTCAACAGTTTGCAAGCTTTATTTTGTGACACAGAGCACTCTTCACTGCAATTGAGCTATTTGACCAAGACACATCCCCCAGATACCTAGAGGCTTATGAAGAGTTTCTCAGCCCTCTTGACTTGTATGACAGTGTGGCCAGCAGGACTAGATAGTCCCACTGTACTGGGCACTGGTGAGGCTGCACGTAGAACACTGTTCAGTTCTGGGCTTCTCGATACAAGAAAGACATTGAGGTGCTAAAGCATGTCCAGAAGACATGTCCAAAGGTCTTATGAGGAGTGGCTGAGGGCACTAGGGCTGTTTAATCTGGAGAAAAGGAGGCTGATGGGAGACCTTATCACTCTCTACAGTTACCTGAAAAGTGGTTGTAGTGAGTCAGGTCTTGATCTCTTCTCCCAAGTAGTAGGTGATAGGACAAGAGGAAATGTTCTCAAGTTGCACCAGGAGAGGTTTTGATTTAGATGGATACTGGAAAAAAATTCTTTACTTCAAGGAAAGGGTTGTCAAGCACTGGAACATGCTTTCCAGGGAAGTGGTTGACTTACTATCCCTGGAGGTATAAAAAAGACATGTAAATGTGGTGCTTAGGGATCTGGTTTAGTCATGGACTTGGCAGTGCTAGGTTAAGGGTTGGATTTGATGATTTTAAAGGTCTTTTCTAACCTAAATAATTCTATGATTCTACAAAAGAGATAAAGGATGTCTTTTGATTTCAAGGGCCTTTATATGCTGCTTAGTGACACCTACTTGAATTTTGAAAACTTGAACAGAATAATTTTTTCTTGGATGTTATACGAAATACAATGTTTAATTAATGTATTAAAGCATATTAAGTGGAGGAAATAACTAATCTGTGGATATATTGTTCCAATGTGTATGTAAGTCTCATATTCTGGAGACAAAAGCGTTCCGAAAAAAGTTTTTTAAAGAAAAGTAATTTCATTTATCTTCTTAACCATGTTGCTAATATCTATTTAGTATAAGAATTATGCAGAGTTGAGGTTTGTGAAAAGTTTATTTGGTTTATTATTGGTTATAAATAAATAAACCGCATTTTAAAAAAATTATTAACTTCATTTCAGCAAACTTATTTCTCTAGGTCGACCATGTCTAAGTTTATTAATTGAAATGAAATAAAAATGTTAACCTTATTTTAACCTGATTCATGAGCCATTTTAGGTGGTTTGCTACCTCACAGCCTGAATGTGCTTTCCCACGGTGGCAGCTGCAGCCTTGACAGTGGTGCAGGAGGTGGTGTGGCTCCACGATGTGCTCTTGTGGGAAGTGTAACTCCTGTTACAGTGCAGTGCTTTTATGTTAAGAGTTGGGACTACCAAAAACAAAGAGCCATTTATGAGCCACCATGATCCCCAGCATAAAAAAAATATGTGAAGATGCAGAGAGACCTGTCTGTGTTAAAATGAGCTAACGCAATGGCTGCGAGTAGCTAATGCTGTATTGAACATTGCTAATTTGAGGAGTGTGACATGAGCTATTTAATTTTCATTGAATCACCACTTTGCACCTGCATCCTAACTCATAAAAACAATGACTGTCTAATAAATCACAGGAACCAAAGTGGCAGGTAAATCCAGTGTCTGCCTTAGAATTTACAGTATGACCTAATACAAGCAAAAATATTCTGAAGCAGGCTGAATAATTGGTGGAGAACAGTTTTAGGATACATTTTGTCTATCTTTCAGTTCATAAACTGTTTGTCAAAAGCTTGGGAGCTTTTTAAACTTGTCTTTTTTTACCTATTATTTCCTGAATCCTTTCCCTCAGAAATCCTTGATCTGTCATATAGTAGGCAAAGATGAGATTTTAGATCCTTTAATGATCCGTTTAGGATTAATAAAAGTATATATGCATTAAAGTAAAGTATACCTTTAATGATAAATGAATCTTCCTGTTTCAAACTTTGTCTTCCTCTGAATCATGTTAAACTACTTCACATTCATTTTGGAATAACTGCATCAGCTTAAAAAAAAACTTAATAAAAATCAATATGGCATATTTATGTAGGAGCAAAGTATATGGAAATCTCTGTGGGTCACAAATTTGGGTCTAGACCTGCTTTCATGCTATTTACCTGCAAAAACACGTGATCACCCATTTTTTAAAGGCACTACTTCACTATGTGTCAGAGGAGAACAGTGATGATACCAGTCTCTTCTCAAATACTTCTAACTTTTTAAGAAGATGTCATCCTTTGTGATTTGTTCATGTAGTTGATGTTCCATGTCATAATCTCTGGGACTGAACTATATGAACTGGATCCATTTTTTTGATGGCAGATCTTCACTGCAACTGTTTGTTATTATTTCTTCGTTTAGCTGAGCCTAAGTTTGTAAACTGAAATTTGGAGCCTTGTACCAAGCTAGTCTCTTCAACCAGATTTCTGTTTTGTGAGTTTCATGGAAATGTGGAGGACCGACTTGGATAGAAAAATGTGCTTTATGTACATCAGTGTTTATAGGTTTCTGGAAGAGTTTACAATCTTTTGATTATAAGTGATCCAAGATGATAACAACAGCAAAGTTGCACTTCTGACAAAATTGTGTTTCAGCAAAACGGACTTTTGGCTGAGGTTTGAGATGTCTGCCTTGAATGTGGAAAACAAAACCTGAGCACTTTGGGCCCCATTTCCTCAAAAGACATTAAAAAAAATTGCTCTTTCCATGAAGTTGTTAAGTGTAATCAGGTCAGGCAATCTGGCGTGCAGTTGCTTGGGAATACTTTTATAGATCTGTTATCTTATTGAAAAATATTTATCAAAATATTCTGTAAAGAAAGATTCTTTGACAAAGTCAAAGATAAACATACTTAAAAAAATCACAGAAATGTTCAGGTCAGAAAAGACCTTTTAGATCATTGAGTCCAACTGCAAACCTAACCCAAGCCCACGACTAAACCATGTCTCTAAGCACCACTTCTAGACGTCTTTTAAATACATCTGGAGATGGTAAGTCAACCACTTCCCTGGAAACTGCTAACTCATGTTCAGCCAGCTGTTGACCAACACCTCCAAGTCTTTTGCCTCCAGGCCGATTGCCTCCAGGCAGCTTTCCAGCCACTCTTCCCCAAGCATGTAGATTACATGGGGTTGTTGTGACTTTAGTGCAGGACTCAGCACTTTGCCTTGTTGAACCTTATACAATCGGCCTTGACCCAATGATCCAGCCTGTCCAGATCACTCTATAGAGCCTTTCTACCCTCAAGCAGATCAACAGTCTGTATAAAAGATGCTGCAGTTTCCCCTTCTACTGTCACTTTTTGTCTATCATCTTGTACAAGACTAGAACAACTTCTCTAGAAAGTTGCCAGTCCTCATCGGAAGACTTGAAGGAGACTTCCTGTCTGATTAGTCTGCCTTCAAGTTTAATAATCTGTTTTATTTCCAGTTTGAATGTGCTTAGTCTTAATTCCTCTCTCTAAAAAAAAAAAAAAAAGGACCTTTTTAAATGTGGTGTTTTCTCTTTAGGAAGACATTTATTTGCTCTTTCCAAGCTTTCTCTAAAGCTTTTTTAACAATCCAAACATGCTGACTCTGTAGCTTTTTCACTGCAGGATGTTTTCTCATATTTGCAAACCAATTTTGCAGCTATTTTCTGTCCCTTTCCACAATTCACTGTTAGGAAAAAATAGTGGAGTGACAGGTCCATTGTTAGTCCCTTCAGTGTCTTGTCAGAAAATGAAACTATCCCCCCCCACCCCCGGCCATGTTCCAACTTGTATTTCACTCTTCATATGTGAAAAAAACCCAAAAGCATCTTCCACCAAAATGTTCTCCCAGAGGCCTTCAACACTACCTTTCACTGTTATGCCATATGGTTTCCCTGTGCTCTGTAGGGTGGTATAATCATGGAAATAAAGATCACTATCAGTATCCCTATCTCTTGCTATCTTACTAATAGCACTCTGCACGTAGAATCATAGAATAGAATGTCCTGAGTTAGAAGGGACACACAAGTATCATCAAGTCCAACTCCATGAAGATTTTAACTTTGTTAGAGGATTTTGGAGTATATTCTGAGTATTTTTCTAAAATGTCACATGATCCAGATGCTCTGTGCATCACTCTGGGCTAAATGTCTATTGTATAACCACCTGTGACTGTAAGGCACTGAATTCCATGGTACAGAGGATCTTACCAAGCCTATGTGCGTATTTACCTGTGGTTTCAGCTGAACACAAGTGTTTACCCCAAGCAATTACCCTTGCCACAGCTCAAAAGGTGGAGTGCCAAAATCTAAATCACTGGCTTCAAAAGCAGTTGATTAGATTTCATTAATGTTTCTTTTTATCTCCCTTATTACCTGTGATGTAACATAACTATAACATTAACATTCACTGTATACTTTTAAGTACATTTATTGAAGCAATTAAAATTATATTTAACCAGAAAACAAGGGCCTCATCATTGCAGTAGCAACACAAAAGAGCAGCAAAAAAGGTGAAAGTCTCTCACTCTCAATAAACAGCACAGCGCAGAAGGGATGAGTCAAAGGATTCACAATCACCCTACGTAAGTGAAGGCAGAGATGATTTGAGAAGAAGCCAAGAAGGGAGGGAATAGGTTAGTTTAGGATATATATATCTAGATTGAGTTGCACTTTCTTCATTCCTTATAGTTATAAGCCCCAAAAGTTACTGACCCAAGAAGCAGAAAGGAGACTAAACCCCATGGATTGCATCAGTCTGAGGGCTGACTCCAACAAACACATTTATAGGCTGCAGCTTCTCTGTCTCATGCTTCACCTCTATGAACAGCTGAATTCTCCTATTTTGTCAGCGAACTGTGTGTGTTATTGAGTTTGGGTTAACACAGTGTCTGTTATGCATTACAGCACTTTCAAGATGTATTGTGCATGGTTAATTCACTGTCAGTCATTTCTGAATGTATCATCTGCTCTTGATCTGTCTCTCCAGCTGAAATCTAGGGTCAGAATTGCAGTAAATCTCTTTCTGTTATTCCCGGGGGGGGGGGGGGTGTGCGTGTTTTCTTAATTGCACTTTTGAGGCACAAATATTAAGTAAAGTTTACATAAGGTGAGTGAGAAAACAATAAATGAAAAAAGAAAGTGTAGGCTTTATACACGATATTTTCATGTTGCTCAGTTTTGTAGAGAAATTGGCAGCTGCCCCCAATTAGTAAAGCAGCTTATGTTAGCTGTGCTGTTGTAGCCAATGGGGCTACCACAGTGTAGCTAAAGAAACTGTTATGAGAGCAAGAAATCCAATTTCATTCCCTGCTCCCTCATACTGAGATAAGAGAGTTCTGCTATTGCAGGCTAAAGATTACAGATCATTTCCACATGCACACCCATGTCACACTCTTTTAACATTCTCATATGAGCACTGGAGATAAACTCCATAGCAGCAGAGGTTAAAAACAGACTCAGCCGCTGTAAAAAATCACCATAAAGGAAGAGAAAAGCAATAGCTGTAGCAAGAACAATAGAAACAGCTAAATTATTGAAAATGTTTGAGGCTTGGAACTTGCTTTGTGCATAGATCAAATGCAGAACTGGCATAACTCACTCCAGCCATTTTCTTTTTGCTTCACATATGACTTGTACCAGGCCACTTCTTCTCCCTGTTGTCAGCAGGTCAGTGTCCTACCACCACCTGAAGGTTCAGCAAAGTTTTCATCAATGTCAAGGACATACTAAACTTACTGCAGTCAACCCATGTGGTCCCTCTATTTAGTCTGCCAACAATTAAGCATTGATGAAGACTATACACTGTGCAAGCCAAGCACTTGTCCCCTAGCACCTGACAGGGAGCTAATACCTAATGTCACATAGGTAAATAACAATACCTATTATTTTAGGTTCGTGTATGCCTCACAAAAACCCTAATCATAGTATTGCCCTAGTTATTGCCCCTTACTGTCCACTGCTGAGTTCTGCAAATCAGATAAACAATTCTATTAAAGGCATCCTAAGAAGAGACACCAATAATCCAACGACATAACTTGTAGATACTCATGGATCTCTTCGATATTCACCTACAAGATAGATCATCCACCATTTGACTGAAATAGAATCTTAAAACCGGTCACTGAAAATCATCAAGATCACCTTAAGTATCACAGCAGTGCAGAGAGCCAATAAATGAAAATTGTGTCTGTGACCTAGCGTTAGAATTATCACTATGTAAGTCTGAGAGTTAAGGTCTACTCCTTCTCTGATGGTCTTTCAAATCTTTATGTTTAAGGCTAGACTACCACTCATTGAACTATCATACACCACCTAATAATGAAGTATACTTCATCTTTGCAGAACATAATATGTGTTCTAGTAACTTAGAATAAAACTGGAGTCTTAGATGCGTCCATTACTAAGTTCAACTGGGTTTAACCATAAATCCTACAGCCTATAAAAAGTGTATTTGGGGATTTTACAGAGTTATGAGGAAGAATAATCCACAGTCATCGAGCATATTAACCACTTTAGAAGTCTAAACAAGGTTGAAAAGGTTGAAAAACAAAAGGGAAAGTTATGGTTCACAAACAGTTTGCTAGCTGAGGAAAAAGTCATGAATAATTTACTTGACAAACATGGTCACACAAAACAAAAGAATAGTCATAAATATAGTCATAAATCTTCTTAATTGATGGGGAAAATAATTGAATAAACTCTGAAAAAAAAAAACTCTGGAAAAAAAAAAAGAAAAGAAAAAGTGACTAATTTGAACCAAAATCCCTGGTCTGGTTTAAAGCTTTGTTAGAGCAAAAGAATTATAGCAGTAGAATCCACAATCTGGGGTAAGGACCACAATAACATAGAACCACCTTCCCTTGTTTCCCATTTTGTTATCACTAGGACCATAAGGTGTTCAATGTTTCATTGACTGATAGCACAGATTTGATAGTCACAAGGCTTTAACAGGTTTTGCTTTCCCAAAGTGCTGCGAGATAAAAACCTTCAGTCACACTTCTAGCTGTCTAGCAGGTGCAAGCTCCCAACGCCCAGCTCTACAATGGAAGGAAGGAGCATCCCAAAGGATTTCTGCCTTCTGTCACCTTGAATTCTATGTTGTCAGGGTTTGGTCATGCTGCTTAATGGCAATAATTTTCATATGCTAGCTGAAGTGGCCAAGGAAAGGAATACTTCTGGCTTAGCTGGGCCACTGGATCTACTCTTCAGTACTTCTTAGCAAGTTTGAGAGGCAGGTGGCCATGGGGAGGTGGTGGGCTGTTGTACAGCCTGACTATTTTTGCTTTTGAGTGCTTTTCTGTGTAAGTACTTTTAGCAAAGGAATAGAGAGGGACCTCAAGTCAGCTGAGGCTTTGAATTGTGTCTGGTTACACCTCTGCTCTGCGGTCCTCTCAGCAGTGTCTCAGTCATTTGTATGCTGGAAAAGCCTTGGGTATTTTTATAAAATATCTGCGTACTTCCTCCTTCCCAGTCCATGCCTCTCCCACCTCACTTTCCAGTATGCATTTTGAGATCATCTTCTCTGTGCACAGTCAGAGAAGACACCGTATCCCTTCCCTTCTTCCAGCAGGTTTCACAAGAGCCAATAGGACAGGGCAAACATCATACTTCTGCTCTGCAGCCAAGGTCCAAGGATATGTACCATTCAGTCCTGCACATCAAAAGTAGATATTGCCAATAGCAGGCTGTCATGATGTTTTTCAGTGAAGTGATTTGCAAAGATCGAGTTTCAATTATGAATGGAAGTGATCTTCCAGTGGAACAACAGAGACTTCCCTGCTCATGAAGTAGGAAGGCTTTGAGCTGTATATTGTTTCTGGATTGTGTTTGGCTTCCAGCAGCTCTGCTCTACGGTTCAGGCTAGCTCAGATGCCCCTGATACAACATTGAACTCTCCGTATAAACATGGGGCAATTAAAACTGGAAAAGACTGCTAATTCTGAGCAGTTTCTAGAAAGTAGCTACTCTGACCTCTGTTCCATCAGTCTCCAGAAGGGTCAAGATGGAATATGCTTTGTTAGCCCCTTCTTTTCTGTTGCATTTCAATTCACCTACGTATTGATGAAGTCTTATCTTGTTTGACTGGGAATATGTGAAGAAATGCAAAGTCCCGAGGTGGTAACAGCAGCAATTGTATTTCACAGCAAAATAATGTCTTCAGCTTTGCAAACTGAATATACTAGTGCATTAGTTTGATTTTGGTGCACTCACAGACCCACGTATGCAGACTACGTGATTCCTTTGCCTTTTTGCTTTGTTACTGCTCTAGGTAAATAATAAATTTGTAAATTGTTGAAGTATAAATTTATCTGCAATGGATTGCTCTGGTTGTAATAATCTATTCATTTATACTAGATAAAGTACAGTATCAGCATGTGTGTGTTTATTAAACAATTCTGTACTCTTTCCTTTTGTCTTTCTCATTTAATTAATAATCTTGTTTTTCAGTTTGTTGTTACTATTTTACAGTGACCTCTACTCAAAAATCACATCCAATATCTACTTTGTCCTATTTTGCACACACTAAAAGAATCCCCCTTAAAGTATGTCTGAATCCTTTTTGATTGCTATTTCCCAGTCTAAAATTTTAGAGGTGGTGAAAGACGGAAGAAAAGGGAGTTTAATCCATATAGAAAAGATGATTTTATCTATATCCTTTGGAATGTATTTGACATTGTATGACCTAAGGGAGCGTGCACTCTGAAAGACAGAGAACATGCACAGGTCAAGCAAAGGACACAAACACAATAATTCATGATGCTCTGCACTGAGTGTATTTAAGACAATGCAGGGAGGTCTCAGAAGTATTTTGGCATTGACAATGCAGCAGTAAAATTCTCAGGCATCTCACAAAGAGAAAAGTTAGATGAGCTCTTATCACTTTGAAAATCTTGCTTTTGGTCTCTTAATGTCTCAGTTACCAACTAATAAAACAGGATACCTCAGTTTGATTATCAGTTCATTATGCTAATAGAAGTTTTACTTCTAATTTCAGAAGAGAGGGATTATAGCCATGTTAGATTAAATTAATTTCATTTTAGACACATCATTGCAGATGCCAGGTTTCAGTAGCTTTTAGTGATATCTCACTCTGTAGCTAGATATCTGGAATCTCTAAAACTTAGGCCTCATGCCAAAAAAAACCCTTCTACATATAAGCCTGTGTTGCATTCCATCCCTTAATTAAAATTACTTACATGTTGAAACTGTCACATGATAAAATTCCAGTCTTAAAATTTTTTTCACTGGGTCAGCCTAAAAATCAATGTCACAATATTCCAGCCTCTATAAGGTATTGTAGAGCGTATTGTAATTGCTGTCATGCTGTTTCTGATTTACAAAAGATTTTGCACCTAGTAGTCTGTTTTAAAATAACATTAAATATCTTTCTTCTATACACTGAGTGAATGTTTCAGCCACATCAGAAAACATCTAAAAGCATCCAAGCCTTTTTTCTTCCAAGCCTGCTTCTCCCTCTCTAACTTCCAGTGAAACTTAGACAAGAGCCAGGATTCTATTTGTCCTGGCTGGAAACTTTCATCAGTTTGTAGTAAACCTGATGTAAACCCAGCATTCTGAACATTTATTAAGTACTCAGATTATAATAGGCTCAAAATGTAGGCACTGCAAGATGTTAGGCATCCAGTTGATGAGAAGTACCTGTACGATTCTCTGTCTCTCCTCCGAGAAAATGCAAGAGGTGTGAAATATTGCAAAGAGGGACTTAGAGTTAAGCAGCAGGTCTGAGGAGAAGGAGAAGATCTAGAGACTTAAAGATAACTGTTGAAGTCTTAAAGTTAATTTTGAGCCTTGTTTCTTTTCCCTTCCTGTAAAGTATTCCATGCAGCTGTGTCTCTCTGTTTTCAGGGCAAAGGGAAGATTCCAATTCTATGGTACATGTCTAGGAGCACAATACAGAAATACCAACTTCCACACAAAGGAAGCATAAGTCCAGTCAGACATGTTAGTAGTGCCTCAGCATTGACCCTAAATACAGTCTGAGCTCAGAAGTAACATCTGCCAGATACCTATGGATGATTCCTGAGATGGTTAAGTGTTCCCAGACTCTCCGTTAAGGAGGAGAAAGCTGCAGAGTTGTGTCTGGAAGGTCACACTTGGGCAACTGGACTTCACAAAGCTAGCACTGAAAGGAGCTATTGTTGTAAGAAGGTTATCTCTGTGAACAGACATTTCGGTGTGTCTACACTCAAGTTTCACAGTGCAATAGTTAGTACAGAGACACACATGTTGTTTGAACAGGGAAATGATGTGTCCAGTGAAGTTCAAACACCCTGACCTAACAACCCATGGTAGCTATAGGCAGGCTGAGCAATAGAGGAGTCCAGTACTTCTGCAGAAATTGTTACTCCACCACCTAAATAAATCAAAACAACTCCTGAGAGCTGGCTGAGTTGTAATACTAAAAATCCTGACAACCTGGTTTTGCATTGGAGTGACACTCAGCATCCTACAAGCTGCTTGATTTTCTTATTAAAATTGTAAAATTCTGTACATTGTTGGTTTTGATTTTGTAGATGGAAAATGTTAGACTAAATAATATTACTGCAAAGAGCATTAAGGTTATTAGTATTCAACCTTCCTGGCATAAAATGGGCATAACTTTGAATAAGGAAAAAATCTTCTGGCATAAAGAGATACAGTTATTTGTACCACAGAAATTTTACACCTTCTGATGTAACATTCAGCTCTGTCAAAGTCTAGATGGGCTGTGGTTATGTTATAGTATGGCTGCTTTTACTGCCTTCACTAACCGTTCATCCTCTCATCAGACATCAACTTAAACAAGCTCAATTTTTCTCACTCTTAGCAAACAATAGCAATGAAACATGGAAAAAATCCAATCCAGGTATTGTGTTTGATTACATAAACTGTTAAGGCCTGAAGCTTAAGAGAAGAAGTGATTAGTAAACCAAAAGCTCTTAATGGTAAGCCTTGAGCAAGGATCTTGAAGAAGATCAGATTCCATTTAAAAACAAAAAGCCACAGTGATTTCTTCCCACACACTCAAGATGAAATCAAGAAATAAAGGTATCACAACAGGGGTGCATTTAAATTGGACTGGCTTTTGAATGTGCACAGACTACCAAGACAGTGGAGGCACTGGATGAAAGAGCTACACCACCGAGAACAAACATACACATAAAAGAGTGCTTACAAAATTACAACATACACTTGGACGGAGCTATGCTGTCTTTCTGTGCTTTCAGCACAGGACAGAAACACATTCTTGTTGGGCTGGGCACACTGTTGAAGAGAAACCACAGCAAACTTAGCGGCAGGGTTCTCGCCTTTCATCCCACATGAGCTCAGTTTCTCAGTATTATACTAGAGATCACAAACCCCTCTTCCTAGACAGTCTGGTGTGGATACAGCCCTACTTGTGAATTACCTGACTATAACTGTGATACTACTACCCCAAGAAGAATACACTGAGAACGACTTTTTTGTTTTCAGGTGGGTTATACCCTTGATGGCTTAATCACTAGTTGACCTAAGGTGCTTGCCATAAAACATATGATTTCTAGTGTCATGGTCTCAACATGTGCAGTTATAAGACATAAATTCTCATTTCTGGTCAGATGCAGACAATCTTTCTAAACACTTACCAGCTCCCTGTTGAAGACAGTCACTGCACATCAGGTCAGGAAAAAGTCAGGAAACACTTTTTGCCTATTTAGGTAAGAAATGTAATAAAAATCCAGAACTGCTTTTAACTTTAAAGTGCTTCCAACACATGATTAATTTCTCTGTTCTTTATTTCAAAACCCCCTTAGACACAGGAATATATCTTATTTGTGTGTGCTACTGTAAACTCAAATACTCGGAAGAATTAGAATTCTGGGCCTGCATTCAATCCAGCATTTCTCAGGTTTCCCCCATTGTCCTCATGTTTGCCAATCATCTGCCAAAGTCAGTAGTTTGACATGGCAGGCTTCTTTGGGTAATTATACCCAAGGATAAGATAAGTGTGGTCCTCAGCTTGCTGTCTTTTCCTAACTCTTAACTGTTACCTTTCACTGACATCCCCTGTATCCTATCAGTCTTCAAGTTAACCGTTAATACATTTCACAAGTCCCAGCCCTTATGTCAAGCTCACTGACTTACCTCATCAATCTCTTTTCCCCTCTTCTTTTTCTTCGCTGTACGCTTATCAAGCTACATAAATATCTTTCACATTTCACCTTCATCCTGATTTGGTAAGGTAGTTACAAGACCTGGAATCTCAAGGGTATGTGCTATACCTGGACTTCTTTCTTTCTTTTTTCCCCTAGTAAAGCTCTTTTTCCAAGCTGTTGTTAAATCATATCCAAGGTAAGTATTTTTATCTTGTATTTTTAACCAGGAAATCAAAATCAGGCTTTTGACTCTGCTACTTTGCATGTGACCTTCAACAAGTCAGTCAGCCATTCTGCTTCAGTTTGTCATTTGTACAATGAAAATAGTGAGCAGTAGTGAGAATTAGTGGAATTAAATATGCAGTTTGTCTTATCTTTAAAAGAAAGATCTTTAGCTTCTAAAGAAACCCTTAGTAGTAAGAAGACAGGAGGGCAGATCACTCTGAAAAAGAAACTAGTAAAATTTATGTTTTCCTGGCAAACATTATGCAAAATGCCAAGAATCCAAGTTGCCAACCTTGACTCAGATTTTTTCTTTGACACTGTTCAATAATGAACTTCTTTCCTGATGAAGAACTAGAAAACCTAAGCTCCTAATATGGCTTTACCTTTTTTTTGGCATAATTAAGCTTCTTAATTGCAGTTCTGGGTGAACGAGGATCATATGGTTGTTAAAAAATACAGCCTCTGACATGGGTGTAAATGTTAGAGTAAGGAATTCCTGCAGCTTGTCAGTAGTAACAACACTGATCATCAGAACTGTCAGAATTTATAATGTTCTGAAATAGGCAGCTTGGGCCCTCATATACATATGAGTATTTACATTGCATATTTATTGCATATTTATAACATATTTGAAATATGTATTTACAAATTGCACTAACCATTTAGCTTGGTCTTTGTATTTTGTTCAGTTCAACTCACAATTTGGCATTATTTTGGCATTTTACGGTTTCTCATACAGAGAGAATTCCAAAGTCATACTCTTTTCAGATGAACTACTCCTAGTAGTCTGTTTCCCAAGCAGCCTTGGGTTTAAGTGCCTGCCCTATGAGGCTAGGTCCCCACTGTATTACAGCAGCAATCTTTTTGTAGCCAGGCTCCTTCTCCATATGCAGAAGGGATTACACACTACATAGAGTCTATTTATTGTCTTGTCATTGGCCATCAGCTCCAAGGTGAGTGGTGGTACTTTAAAGCTACAGGTGGAGGAGAGAGGGAGAGAGTGAGAACTGTGTGAGGACTCTTATCGAACTATCAAAGCAGAAAGAAGTTTCCAGAGTTCCCCCATGGAAATGTCTACCTTCCTTTTCTCATTGCCTCTCTTCTATGTCCCACAGTCTAACCTAAAGAGAAGCTTCAGATACAGATACAATCTCTGAGCCTGAACCAGAGAGATTGTTTTAAGAGCTCAAGCCAGTGCAGGCTGCAGCAAAATAATGGTGCTCTGATACTCTGATAAGCAGCTTGTTCTACAGTAGAGGGAAAAGTCTTGATGTCTTTCCTCTCCAATCGATTTTTTTTTTTTTCCACTGACCTCCAAAGCTTAAGGACTTCCATTGCTCCCCTTCCCAAACACCACGTCACCATTGAGTCCTCCAGCTAAGAGAGCAGACGGCATTGTCAGTCAATGACACTCACAGAATCAACAACAGAGACCTGTGCAAGAAAAAAATCAGTATTTTATGCTCAAAACACATCTGAACAGTTTTCCCAGACATGCAAAGGAAGAAATAGAGAGCAGAATGCATAAAAAGAGTAGGAGGACTCCAAAGCAGCTGGCAGTCAGGACCGGCCAAACCCAGACTGTGTCCCAGCATCCAAAGGTTTCTCTGGTTTGGAACATCTTGATATTCACACAGGAGCTCAGGCTTCAGCACAATCAAGATTTCTTACTTTAAACAATCTGGTTTCTCCTTCTAGGACAGCATCAGCTTCAAAGAAGAATGACTTTACTCTGAAAAAAGGAAGGACATGCAGATACTTTGAGAAATGTACTTGATATGATTTAAAGCAGTGGCAATGTTTTTGGGAGCTGTCATGCAAAAACACATATGTGAGGGAGAGAAGAGAGAAACCGGTGTTTGAAACAGGGACATTTGTAGTGTTGAAATGCTCATTGAAGCACTTTAGACTTTTAAAATGAAGCCAGCAGTGGCAGAAGCTTTTTTTTTCTTCTTTTCTCTTTTTTCCCAAATAACCTGCTACTCACACTAATTATTTTCTACCATCATGAGCCTTCTGGGCCAACCCTTGATGATCTATCTCAAGGACAGTAATTTTCGTAATACATCCTATGGAAGCCATAAAACACCTCTCATATATAAATTTAAAAACAAAACCGGAAGTCAAATAGTGCATCCATATTCCCAGCAAGAGTTCATGTCAGATGGGAAAACATGCCATCCTTCTGCTTTGTTTTTCCTTTTTAGATGTGATATCCCTCATTAGCATCTGTGCTTTTTTTCACCCCAGTCACTCTTTCTCAGTCCTAGGCTTTACTCAAAAGGCGGTGCTGCAGTAAGCAGATAGATATATGTGGTACATATGCAAAGTCCCTTTAGCTCTCAGGTTTCCTGGACTGCAGAGTTCCCCTCTCTTGACACAAAGAGAACTGTTAAACTATTCATCTTTCCTGTCCAATGTATCTCCCAGATATCAGCTAACTTTTTCAAGACACAGGGTAGCTGTTTCATCTCTAGTCCTATCAAACTTTCTCTTTGGAAAGGAAAAAAGTGCTGCTTCTGTTGCTGCCCATGCTCCTGTGCTCATTGTGTGCCTATCTACTTCTGGGGATCTGGAGCATGTTCACTGCCCAGAAACTTGTCAAACATTTCTAGCAGACACCTTTAAATCTATGTGAAGTTAGCTTGTCTCAAAATAGCTCAGTACCTTGAAGATTCAGGCTCTACTAAACTGTCTGGAAATGAAGGCTGCAAAATTAACTGTAGGAGTTATGATTTCATATGACTAGAACCTTATAGTGGCTGACAGCTACTTTAATTGTGGGGAAAAGGTGCCTAAATCATCTGTAAACATCAAGACATTTCTTTATTCTGCATCCTCCACATTTTGCACTTTTCACCTGATGCATCTAGAAGAGATTTCAGAGTGTATTTAGTAGGTAATTACCCTGGAACTGCAGATGCAGTTATAAAATGTGAAATTGGCCATATTTTCACTCTTCTCTTTATGAATAGCCACAAAACATGCACTGTCCAATCAACAGCCCTTAAACCTGAGTGATGATATATGACCAGCTCCACTGAAGATGTTATCCATTCATGCGAGAAATAAGCAGGCACAATTGTTGGAGATAATTAGTTTGCACTCCACACACCCATCACGATCCTTGGCACTAGTAGTCACTTAACGAGAGTGCCACAGGCTGTTATTCTGAAAGCAGGGAGCTTCTGCACGCACCAGGCCATTACAATAAACATCCAGCTTTTTCATTTATGTGCTGTGTGCTTTTTCATGAGAGCCACTTTGCACAAGGTGTAGCCAAAGACTGCGTTTTAAAACAGCTCTCTTCAAAAGTCTCGACACCTGCTCATAGGGAAATGTAGGTGTGAGTATGAAGTAAATACAGAAAAATCAATGTGACTCTTTCAAATTTACATCAGTGTGATAGACTAAAAATGGCTTTATATATTTAAAAATACCAGTCTTTGCTTAAATGACAATCTTTCACATCCGTCATACCATTGATATAGCACCTGAATGTCATGGTGGTTGACAGTGTAGAAACACAGAAGGTAACAGGCAGATTTTTTTAATCTAATTTCCATTTCTTCTCTTATCCCATCACATTTTTTTATTCCTCAGTGTCACAGTGAATGTTGCTCAGTCAACATCCCAAATTTCTAGTTAGCTTTAGTTTCTGCTTCTGATATATGAGCAGCTGCATTGCTGGTTCTTAATTTTTTGATGACATTTTATGATATCAAAGTATTGTTTAAAATGGATATCTGGAATGGATGGCTGGAATGGAGGACTGATGCAAGGAGAGAGATCTTTATTTTTAGTTCTTCATAGAGACAACAGGCGTTCTTCTAAACTCAAAACCAGAGCTTTTTCAACACAGATGATTTAATTGTTTATACAATAGGAACACCGTACTCCACCTCTCAGGGGGCAGTGTGACGCCCTTGTAAAGCATACCACTACAGCATTGGACAAACAACTTGGGGAAAGTACTGCAAGGCAACAACAAAGGATAAATCTTGAAAATCATAACGTAATTTTAAAGATTCTACCACATGTCCATGGTCTTGATCTGAAAATTGTCTCTATTGCATTGAAGAGATTTGTTTCAGACCTTCTTCTGCAGGGAAGCCATTATGATGATGTAACAGATCCTGACTCCTATAATTTATAAAATATGCCCAAGCCGTGCAAAAATGAGACATTCTATGAATCAGTTTAATGGAGGTCATGATAGAAATGATCCTTGTGAACTAGAAACTGTATGACCAAACTCAGTGTGCCGTGGTTTGTGACAGAGCAATACAGCTGCGTTAGAAGTTGTTGGCCACAAATAGTATTTCACTCCTTTGCAGTCATTTTGGGGTTTGCAGCATTGGTCATAAAAGCTCCATGAAGCCCAGCTCTACAAAGTTTTAAGTACATAACCTCCAAGTCAAATTAACAGCAGCGAGTAGTTCAGTACCTTAATAAAAATAAGTCAACCACCTATCATAGTGCTGCTTGTGCTTTAGAGCCTGCTGCAACAACATCTGTTGGGTTAGTGCCTGTGAGGAGGCACACCATGGAGGAGACAAATTTAAAACCACAATCTTCAAAAGCCTTTTGATGTCAGAGAGCTTAGGGGCACATATTGTGGGAAAATGAAGAATGAGAAAGAGATTTTTTTTTGGTGGGGTAATTCTGCTAAAGGACTGAATGTGTCCAGGTATAATTGGGATCAAAATTTAGCCTTCAGACTACTGGCTGCAAGCATTTAAAGGGCAGTCTCCTTCAATGTAACTGTTCGACTACTACTCTGAGAAGAAAGAGTTTCCAGTTTAACCCCCAGAAACGAGATTTGTCTTCATTTAGATAGAGTTACAGGAAACCTCTGTCAACGTGACTGAGACCCATTTCGAACATAGTAAGATCTGACAGCTATCCAGACATTATGCATACTGACAAACCTTTTTTCTGGAAAGATGAACTGCGCTGCGTGGGTCAACAAAATCTGCAAAGCTATTAAGTTACAACCAGTTTGCAAATGTATTTCAATAAATATTTGTCTTTTCAAAAATCCTGAAGAGTTTTGTTTGTTTTAGGAAGAAGAACAAAGCTGTCAGCTGAGAGAAAAAACAAGCAGCTCGGATTCCCCTTGAGCAGCCCACTGCTCAAAAATCAAACAGCTCTGCATATAGCATGTGTGTTAAGATCTGTTCAGAGGTTTATGTTCTCCAAACTGAAACCATTAACTCTGAAATCTGACTCATAAGCAGAGAAAAGTAATAGTCAGATAACTCATCAGCAATTTGTAGTTTAGGATGCCCTAGCAGAAATTTAATCTTACTGTTCATATTGTCTCATAATGGTTGTTTACTGTCAGTCCTTTTTTCCCCCTCTCTGATAAAGTTTTATGTTGCATTTCCTTGGACTTATTTTCTTGGCATAGAAACAGATGGGAGAAAACTAAGTCTTGTTATGAAGTCCTGAAGGACATAGTTTCTCAGGTTTTGGCGGGAGAATTTTAGGGGGGAGGGTCCTAGGTAAAAATTATATAAGCTTTTTGAGCAGATACTCATATAGATTAAATCTAGCACCTTTCTTGATGTCAAGCAGGACTTGAAAACCAATGAGTTGTATTCAAGGGGGAAAAAGGGGCTTCAAAGGAGCAGTCATTTCTATGTTTTTGTGTAAGAGCTGGATATCCTTTTCAAACAAGTTTACTCAAAGCAGAAATTGTGACTTTCCAGTGCAGCATGGTTCTGGAAGAGCTACTACTGGAGAGAATGGTTAAGAGATGAGGTTTTCCTCTCAAAAAGGAAAAGACAAGACTTTCAGAGAAAGGCCAGTACGCATAAACCTAGTTTGAAAGTACTCAAGTCCTTTTCCTTTTTGTTTTAGCTGTGATGACGAATCTAAAGAGCAAGTTTATAAGGCTTCCAAAACTTCTGAAACAAGTTTCCCAGTTTGTTTATTCTGAAGGATTTTTCCCCCTTCAGAAGGGAACAGAATTAGAACAAGTTACACTCATTTTTTAATAAAGGTGACATCAGAATAGGTCTAGCAATAACATCTTCCTGCAAGGTTCAAAAATGAGCTTTTTCAACCATAAAATTACTAATTGTCTGCCTTGTAAAAAGATAAATAATATGAATGTTTCATTACTGTCAAGCTCTTGATTTCTTGTTTTATATGGAGCAAAATTAACAAGTTTCAACTACACAAGTATGAAAATTTGAGATATGTCGTTAGCTTTCCTGTGAGGAATCATAAAGAGCTGATTGTCTTTATTTTTAATTGAACTTCTTTCAGGCTGGCAGACAGGTCCTTTCTGAAAAACACCGGATAATGCGTGGCAATGGAGCTGTTTCTGAAAATGAATGCTATCAAAAAGTTATTGCAATGAGTTCTGTGTGCTGGAAACCCAGCATTTTTTTCAGGTTTGTCACCATTTCCTTTTGTGCTTTTGAGCAAATTACTTAGCTTCTCTGATCTTCAACACCTAAGGATTTTTTGCATACTGCACACCAAGGAAAGAAAAGCTAATACAGTGCGGCGTGCAACAGACAAACAAACTTGTGTGCAAGAAAGACCAAACAAAGATGCATCTACCTCTCTGAGCACCTAGGAGACTCCAACGAACTGCACATCTGCTTGTGTGCTTTCAAAATCACAGAATAGAGAAGGAACTGTGGGAAGAGTTGCCTGAAGGAGTCTATACTGAATTTGAGCCTAGCAATTAACCTTGTGTCCCCCATATAATGTCTCATTCCAGCTTCCAAGCATAGCCTATGTAACAGCCACAGTGCTCAGTTTTCATTGATGCAGGCTCTGAGATCCACACAGTATCTGCACTGTTCTAAATCTTTTGCTTTATATTTAAAATTACAACCATTTATATGTGCATTTCCAACAACTTCATCAATATAAGCGGTTATAATGTCAACCTCTTGGAGGTGTTACAGTCACTACTCTCAGTCATATGGCACTGGTAACATTTTTAACCATAATATGTGCCTGCAAAGTTCTTTGAAATTCTCTGCTGAATATAAGCAGTAACCTTCAAGAAAATTTTGAAGGATCTATGCAGCACTGGATTTTATGATCTGGCATATGCAACACATATTTACTAAGAAGCAAAGGGGTTTAGGGTCAGCTGACTACATGCTGGCATTTCTAAGTTTGCTGTCTAGAACCTATGTAATCACTGAAAATCTAGACAATCTATGGTCAGCGGAGTTTACACCATGACTGAGCTGATGAAATAGCTTGCTGACAGCATTGAGTTTAACACTTAATTCCAAGCTCCACAAATAGACCAGATTTCCACGCTTATAAAAGTGTATACAACTAGTTCAAGTATGGAAGCCCACACTGTACACATTTGAATTTAGGAATATTCCTTGTTCCTGACCTGGGTTGTTTTGCATTGGATACATTGTCCAGTGATCATAAGAGCCAAGAAGTCTTGCAGGTCTCCTTTCCTCAATGTCCAGTTTCCCTCTAGGTTTTGTACAGCAAAACATGCAGTTCTGCAAAACATCAGTTGGTTCCACATAGCTTATAACAAGGCCTTTTAATATACAGTTGTCTGCATTTTACTTACCCATCCAAACATAAGGATAGCAACCAACAACATTTACATAATACACTCTTTTAAGTAGCTGGGCTGTAAACAAATTTGCAATGTACAAGTGGTTGCCAAGACACCAGTACTGCGGCACGGAGCTTAGGCAGATTTCATACACTCATCCAAAAACATGATTCAGAAAACCTTTCTCCACAGGCTCATTACATAGTCCTACCTTAACTAGCAGAATCTCTTAAACAGTTACATCTGCCTCTCCATATCCCCAGAGCACAGTGTGAGGTGCAGAGTTTAGTGCCAATTACTCAGATGTGGCCAGGTGTATGAAAACAAACATAACAAGTTCATTTAGGGGGTCCATTTATACATTTACACAACATTTACAATTTCCAGCAATAATGGGCCCTACATAAGACAAAACAGTCAAAGGCAATAAGAAGTGCAATTGAAAGTACTACTTAAATGATTCAAATTAGACCCACTGTATAAAGTTAAAATAGGCTTACTGCATATTATATACATTATACATTACAATAATTACGTCATTTACTTATACATTACAGTAATTAATATGTTTGTAGATGACCAAAGCCAGAACAAAATGCCTTTAATCAGCTTTTTCTTCAGAACATTTGGATTACGCAGAAACTGAATTTTCTAACAGAAAATCATTCCCAGCGCATGATTCATGGTCATGGAGCTTATAGGCTTAATAACACAGCTACAAAAATTAAACACTCTGATCTAAGGGCTTTTTTAGACACTAGTTATTGTTAAGAAGTGATTGAAGGGAAAGCAAAGATTTTTTTCTGAGAAAAACTGAAGTTGGGGTGAGCGCTGAAGACTTTGGAAATGAGATTGTCACAGCCACAACACAGGAAAATAAACCAAATCACAAAGACATGGAGAAATGGAGCTTTAAGTGAAGAAGGAATGTCGTGGCTGCAAGGTCTGAGTGTGTATGAGGCAGCATTTTGCCAGATCCTAACAATGATGGGTGATTTTCAAATGGGCTCCGTTGCACAAGCACTTGGTTAACAGTATTAGAAGACACTCAGCTGAATGGTCACTCATCACTTAAAGTAACGCCTGGTGAAAAATGAACATACAGTCTTGCAGACAGAGGTATCACCTCACTTTTGGAAAGGAAAAGTGAATATTTTTTTACTGCAAAATGCCCATGAAACATTTTCCCTGCAGGTCACACGCTCATAATGCGGTGACTATGTTGGCAGTCATGTCCATGCAAGGTGAAGAGAGCGAACCAGTCTATAGAATCTCCAACAAAAATTATTTGACCTACAAAATTCTGGTCTAAATTTCATCTCTGAAAGCAGCAAGGGCCCCTTACCTATGAGAATTAATTTTTATCTGAGCCTGATTTTTATTGTTCTGATGGTAAAGGATTTCTATGGGGCTTTCTCCCTCAATGAAAGTCTTCCTGACTTTTAAATATGGTGGTATGAACACCATACTTTTTTTCAGGAAACTACAGGCTAAAAGTAGGAAAAAAATCCTAATAAAGACAGGCTATTAAATACCAGTTGTTTTCCCCAAGGAATAAATACAGAATCTTCGTCACCCAAGCGTCATTTCAGACATAGCTGCAGCAGCACTTGGTATCATGATCTTTTACCTCAGGATGTTTTTTGGTCCACCCTTCATGAGTCTTAGGCTAAGTTTCTCTTGGGATGACAAGTAGAAAGAGAACTGACACACAATGTGCCATAGTTTGTTGCCTTTTTCCTGTTGTCAGAGACTGAGAAGTCATCTGTGCTGTGGCCTTATCAGAGATAGGGTTCTGGTCTTGGTATGAATAATACATTCATCCTGGTTTAGAGATTTGATTTTACTTTTAAAAAGTTGTTTCCTCGGTTAACAATTCATGCCATGCTTTTAACCTGTTTGTTTCTTCTGGTATTTTCATACATACCTATTTTCCTTCAATCTTCATGCATAAGAACCTTAGTATTTCTGTTGCAAATCTGTATGGGCCTTTCAGATATGAGGATCTGAACTATGAAGATTTGACTGAAGACTTTTCGTTACCCCAGCTGAGATTTCTGGGCTCACACATTAACAGCTAATTTCATTTTGTCACTGAAATGGAGACATACATTTCCAGTTTGCTTTTAATGTGTCAGATCTAGAGCCTTCTAAAAGTCAGTGGAACTCTTTTTACTTTTTTTTGTTTTCCTTTGATAGGTTTTGCTTCAGAACCTGAACCCGTTGCTTATCAATTGCATGATCAGTTACAAAAATATTTTGGGCAACATTTCCCATCTGTAACTGGATACCTAGAATTCAGAAAACCAGGAAACATTCCATCAGAAGAATTAGTTACATCGAAGCTTATTTAAAATAATAGTAAAAAAAATGCCACGGAGTTGGTGTGCTTGATAATGCTAGAAAACAGAAAGACCCATTTATCAGTGAGATCAGAAGGAATCTTGATTTTCTCTGTTTAGGAAGAGCAGAGTGCTGGGGAGACCACTAAGCTGAAATACAACAGCTGGAGAGGACGTGTCACAAGTCACATCATGGGATTCTGAAAAAAAAAGTGATAATCCCCACAGCATCATGCTGACTATCTGCACTACTGACATGAAACTGCTGCAGCTTTTAGTGTGAAGAAGCAATTGCTGTGGTGCAGAAGGTTCAAATCCTTTCTATCTACCCATAGTTCTCCAGCGTTTCACCAGTCAGTGTCTCAAATCCTCTTATTCTGCAATGCTTCTAGGCTGCTCTTGTGCTGACTAGGTTTGCAGACTGCTGGGAGAAACTGAATCAATACCTAGAAAGTCTGAAATGAGAATTGCTAATGGCAAAGTAAAACAAATAGATATAGCTTTGCAAAATACAGGGAAAAGTAGATTCGTATCATATTACTTGTCCTGAAAAAAAAAATCAATATTACGTTTTTCTTTCACCACTAATTTATAGGTAAGAAAACATCTTTCATTAACAGGCAGAAATTGTCTTAGCAGCATGGCAGTGGACTGAAATCCTATTCTTCATGTATTATAGCAACAGATGACATCAAAACCAAACTGTGTATCTTTTTTTTTTTATTCAGATATCAGCTATTTTTGAACACAAATGCAATGTCTCATTTTTCATGCATGTAAAACTCTTCTAGATTTTTCCAGAAAGTGATATGGTTATCAGGGAATCATAACTGATAGCTGAACATGATTTAACAAAAAAATTCCCTAAGTGACTGGCAGAGTTTTATTATTCTAAACCTAGTATGGGACTGCAAAAATTTAATATAACTACAAAAACAGCTGTTACTAAATGTATTATTGAAGTTGGTGCAAGTATTATTTTGAAAGTCTGGAAGCTCATCTGTGAGCTCAGTCTAAGCTGAATGACACAAACCCTATTGTGAGTGAGACAGCAAAATTAGAGGAATCTCATGCTGCCTAAGGGGCAGTCTTTTTTACAGCTGTGTTAACTAGACATAGAGGTTTGTTTCTGTATCTTCACTTCTGCTTGCCTAGTTTGAAATACATCTCAGTGTTCTTGGCTTTAGCAGTAGACTTCTCTTCAGATGGCAAGAAATTTAAAATAATTTTTAATACATGAAAATTAGATAGATCCAAAACACGTGAGTCCATTTGTCGGGGAGGTCTCCCCTGCCACAGAGTGCTTGGGGACAGCTTAAACCTTACCTGGGAGAGGACTTCCTCGGTTCTTGTACCAGACCAAAGACACACAGTAGTTGTGTGCCTCCATTTACCAGCAACACAAACATGCTGCTGACCTACACCCTTGCTATCTTGTGAGGTCTCCAATAATATTAACAGCATTTACATTCAATTTTCTCCATTTCACAAGATCCACAAAAATCTTCAACTGCTGAAAAAAAAAAAACAGTGTTAAAAGGTAACAGTTCAATTGTCTCCATTTTACAGATGGAAAAACAGAAAACTGAAAAGTTGGCTCAGTGGCTGAAACAGGAAAAGGACTTCCAGCCTATAAAACAGTAACATCAGTAGGATGTAGTAAAATTTCAACCATCTGTCAAGAGGAATGTCTTGTCAGATTTTATTTGGTTTACTTTTTATTATCAGGAAAAGAGCAATGACTGTGCCCTCAGGCTCTGAGAACAAAAGTGGTTTCTCCTGAGACTGGCTTCAGTTTCTTCAGTTCTCTTTTCAATTCCCTTTTAATTCTGTCTCCTTTGTGCTTGGATCCTGTCTAACCTAGCCCTGATCTTACAGGATCAGAGCTCTCCTGAAAAGATTTGGTTATATATCTCTATTACAAGCTGAAAAGAAACTAGCATGGGTTCGTTCTTATATCCTGGGATGCATTTATTAGAGTTACCATTTTCCTCAGCATTTCCTAGACTCTGCGAGTGTAATGTCTTTTGCTGTGCAGCAACTCAGGCTCTTGCTGTGTCACAGTCTTGTGTAAGACCACACTGGCTGTGTTTCCAAGTCTGAGGTTGTGGAAAGAGCTGCATTCTTCATACTTTGAATGCAAATATCTTGGAATTCGAGACTCTGGAATTCCGCTTTCTTGAAAGATTTTTTCCCTACATGAGTTCCAGTTTCGAAAACGGGATTTTCTGAACTGGGAGTCATGAATTCAAAGGTCTTTTCCAATCTAATGATTCTATGAGTCTAACTGTTTATTTTGTTACTCGCTGCAAAGACCTGCTACTGGTTCTAATTAGAGTCCAGACAACACTGGAGATGGAATAAAACTAGAGTGACTTCTCCTAGAAATGAATACTTTATTTTAGGAAAGTGAGTAAGTGGCCCTCCTCAAAAACTTTTCCTATCAGAATGTACTTTAATTTTAATTCTAAAAACTGAAAAGGGAAATCAAGAGGAAACATGAGAGATTATACTGTTCAGATTCTTAAATTTCCTCTTCTACTGTAGCTTTGCCATGCGTTCTAGAAGCACCTTAAGTAACATAACTTACACTCATCATATAAGATTCTCTGATTCTTGCTTTAATACCCAGAGAAGGTGAGATTTTTCATATTTTATTTTTCAGTTACTTACTGAACATTCTCTGTATATCAGCTGTCTTACTAATAGCAGTCAAGTAGCATACTATTACAAATTGTAGCGATGTTTGGGCTGGTTTTGAGGTTTATCATGAGCACAGTCTGACTCAGTAACCATACCGCTTCCAACATATGCAAATTTTCGGTCTTGCTGTGGAAAATTTACCTGTAGCAGAGGAAAGAAGCCTTTGACACTCTAACCCTGAAGTTTTAGGTGACTTTTTGGATATCTTGGGCTTAGGTAATTGAGCAACTTGAAATAAAAGACTGGGACTGTAAAGGTGGTTATTATTTTGTGGGAATATAACGCAGGGTGAAAATTCACCTGTGTTCATATCAGCCTATTACTTCCAGTAATGTTGTTGAAGACACAAGGTGTCGCATCTGTATGAGCAGTGTGATGGCTATATTGTTACTGTTCATAAACATTAATGTCTCACAGAGGCAGAAGGGTGGAGGAAGATCCCAATGCTTCTGCAGCACTGCAGGAACTTTTTCATTCCTTCCACTCCTTGTCCACTGTGCAGCCATAATATATCTTGGATTCATGCACTAATTTAAATTACCAGAGCAACCACACCCAGTGTAAGGCAGCTCCAAATTTTCCCAGACTCTGAAATCTTGAAGTATTATTCACAATAAATACAGAAGTCTTATATCTGAACCTCTGGCTCACCATGGTAGTGCAGGGTAAATCCACCAGCACAGTACTAATGGCTGGAGGCTGGCAATGCTATGGAATTCATTACAGGGGAACCTGCTACCCAACCTAGATTGAGAAGAAAATCACACTTCTCGCAAACGTACCGCTTGACTGATTAAACTCAGTTGAATTTAAACAGCTGCTACAAACTTCCACATGACTGGCATTGCATCCTCTACATTTATGGTGCCATATTGCAGGAAAATTGCTGCTTGTTTTTTTGTAGGTATCTAGATTCATTTTCATAATCGTACTCCTCTTCCTCTGCAGATTTAACAATATATAGTCCAGTAGGTTTGAATGAGGTATACATATCACAGCAAGAAATTCTACACAAAGATTGTATTTTCTAACTTCAGTAGATCAGGATTTTTTAATATACCAATCACTTGCAGTGATTCTACCCAAGGGGCACTCATATAGCAGCTCTTGTGTGTCCATATGTAGAGTGTCATGTGATAGACGAATTAGTCTTGGACATTATTTCAGCAAAGGCATTTAACTTCATTATTTTATTCTTTGGCATCTGTTAAGGACACTACTTAGAAAAATGCTTCTTATGTATATTCTGGTTTAGAAAAGGAATATAAAGAGAAGTATGCAACATGACTGTTGTTGCCGTCTTCTTTTGTGCCACGTTTAAGAGCTGCATACCTTGCTCAAAAGTTGCAACTAGTTCTTATCATGGAATCATAGAATCGTAGAATCATAGTAATAGAATTGCTTGGTTGGAAAAGACATTTGAGATCATTGAGTCCAACCATACCTGTCCACTCCTAAACCATATCTCTGAGCACTTCATCTACCTGTCTTCTAAATACCTCCAGGGATGCTGACTCAACCACCTCCCTGGGCAGCCTGTTCAAGTGCCCAACAATCCTTTCAGTGAAGAAATTTTTCCTGAAGTCCAATCTGAACCTCCCCTTACACAACTTAAGGCCATTCCCTCTCATCCTATCAGCTATCACTTGGGAGATGAGAACAACTCCCACCTCGCTACAACCTCCTTTCAGGTAGTTGTAGACAGTGATAAGGTCTTCCCTCAGCCTCCTTTTCTCTAGGCTAAAAAAACCCAGTTGCCTAAGCTGCCCCTCATAAGACTTGTTCTCCAGCCCCTTCACCAGATTCATTGCCTTTCTCTGGACATGCTCCAGCAGCTCAATATCTTTTTTGTAGTGAAGGCCCCAAACCTGAACACAATATTTGAGGTGCAGCCTCACCAATGCCAAGTACAACAGCACAACCACTTTCCTGGTCCTGCTGGCCACACTGTTTCTGATACAAGGCAAGATGGTATTGGCTTTATTGGCCAATGGAGCACACTGTAGACTCATATTCAATTGGCTGTCCACCAAAACCCTAAGGTCCTTCTCTGCCAGGCAGCTTTCTGGCCACTCTTCCCCAAGCCTGTAACATTGCACAAGTTTATTTTGTCCCAAGTGCAGGACTCTGCAATTGGCCCCGTTGAACCTCATACCATTGGTCTCAGTCCATCGATCCAGCCTGTTCAGATCCCTTTGGAGAACTTCCCCACTCTCAAGCAGACTGACATTTCCTCACAGCTTAGCATCATCCATGAACTTATTAAGCGTATACTCAATTCCCTCATCTAGATCATTGATAAAGATATTGAACAGGGCTGGACCCAGCACTGAGCCCTGGGGAACACCACCTGTGACCGGCCTCCAATTGGATTTAACTCCATCTGTCACAACTCTTTGGGTCTGGCCATCCAGAAAGTTTTTAACCCAGCAGAGGGTATGCCTGTCCAGGCCACTGGCCACCGGTTTCTCCATCAGAAAACCATGATAAATAGTGTCAAAGGCTTTTCTAAAGTTTATCTTCTTGTTTATCTTGTCTGTCTTCAGATCTCAAGAATGTTACTTTTACCACTGTAACGTAGTGTCAGAGGCAGGTTATTCTATTGGCATTCAATAAGAACTGACAACATAGCAAAATTCAATATATTTTGAAGAATTGAGAATATTCAGCTATTTTGAGGGGGAGATACTGCTGCTTAAAATTAAAAAAGTTCATAAACCATGCATCAATCAGCAATATTAAACCAAGCACCAGAGAATCATATAGGAGAAAATCAAACACTGGCTTTATAGTACTGCCATATTGATAAAAAAATGAAGGCGACAAGAAGCTTAATGACATAGCCTGTCATCATAAAGTTTTTCAGTATTCTTTTTTTCAACCATAGATTTGGCCTAGTTGCCAGTGAAAAACTTCAAAATTTCTCTTCTGTGTTGTTGGCAGCTTCTCCTTTAGAGTGACTTTTCCATTCACTTTGCATTCAGAAAAGGTTTACAAAAATAAGGATTGCAAGAGGGAAGAGATAGTGCTTAAAATTATTAGAGCTAGATATTTGTTTATTTATATTTTTAAAACTATATTAAATTAGGGGAAAACAACATCAAGCAGGAAAAAAAGATTGTAGCTCCCAAAAGTTTTAGAGTGATCTAACAAACAGAGAGAAAAATAGCCACTGGCACAGAGTACAGAAGTATTTGGAATGAAAAGATATAGAAGACAAATAACGTTCCATTCATATTGTGACTATAATAAGTATAGCAGATGAGACACAGGTGTAACAGAACAAACTAAAATTAGAGGCGAGAAGGCTATGCATTTGCGATAATTAAATCCTGAACTCTCATTACTCACCTAAGATAATGGAATAGATCAAAATGCAAATTATAATAGATAATTTCTATAATGACTAACTATAAAACATTCAGCTATTGCAACAAGTCAGTGCTAGGTTCGCAAAAGGAGTTGGTCCTTGCAGTCAGAATCAAGCATGGCATAACATCAACATTTTAGAAGCTTTGCTATCTCAGGAAATTCACAAAAACACAGATGGCTGTGCCACCCATCTGGCAAAGAGGAGATCCGTGTTCCAGTGACTGTATAATTTTAGTGAATATACACATAAGGTTAACTGAAGCAAAATATTTCACTCATTTCCTCTGTATTTTGTAACTGTGAGGCTATAATATTCTCTTCTTCAGCCCATCTATTTTTTCTATATGAACTGATATAGTTTCAAGGGGAAATAGAGATTATTCATCCCATGATATTCAATTGACTGATATTCAGACTATTAGTGTGGGAGTTGCAGCTTCCAGTCTTCTCAGGCAGAAAGAAAATTGATCTCAATCTCTGATCTCCATAGTGACAGCTCTTACGAATAAGTCATTGGACAAAAGCATGTAGGGTAAAATACCCTCCCTGGGGTGGGGATACATGCAGGTGCTCCTCGAATATGTCTTGCATTAGACATTATAGAGCAGATAGGTGAAGGAATAGCTGTACTTCAGATCCCAAGGCCAGTGACCCTCTGTTCAACGCATTGCTAGGCATGAGCAACAGGAGACACTGGTTTCATGGAAAACTTCATTAAAGAAAATTTAATCACCTAAGGCAAGTGAACAGGAGTTGTGAGGATCCAGGCTCTTTTGGATATAAGTGAGCACCTGTAGCTATTGTAAGCACCCAGGTAAAACTAGCCATTTATTTTTAATGTAAGACCTCACTCCATGATTTGTGAGGCAGCAGAAGGCCACATAACATGTGTGGTCGACATATCTCTTATCAACAGACAAGGAGAAGGCTGAGGTACTCAGCAAATTTTTTGCCTCAGTCTTCACTGAAAACCGCTCTCTTTACTCCTCTTGGGTCAATGGACAACAAGATGGTGACCAGGGGGAGTGGTGACCTCCACTGTAGAGGAGGATCAGGTTCGTGACCACCTGAAGGACCTGAACAAGTTCATCAGGTCCATGGGACCTGATGACATGCATCACAGAGTCCTGAGGGAATCAGTTGATGTGGTGGCCAAGGCACTCTCCATAACATTTGAAAAGACATGGCAGTCAGGAGAAGTCCCCAGTGACTGGGAGAAGGACAACATTGTGCCCATTTTTAAAAAGGGTAGAAAAGATGACCTTGAGAACTGCCGACCTGTCAGTCTCACCTCTGTGCCTGGGAAGATCATGGAACAGATCCTCCTGGAAGCTATGCTAAAGCACATGGAAGACGGGGAGGTGATTAGTGGCAGGCAGCATGGCTTCACCAAGGGCAAGTCCTGTATGACCAACCTAGGGGCTTTCTGTGATGGGGTAACCACAGCAGTGGACTTGGGAAAACCAACAAATGCAATCTATCTGGACTTCTGTTAAAGTCTTTGACACGGTCCCCCACAACATCCGGGGTGGTGATTGATGAGAATCTCCATGTGAGCCAGCAACGTGAGCTCGCAGCCCAGAAGGCCAACCATATCCCGGGCTGCATCAAAAGAAGCGTGGCCAGTAGGTCGAGGGAGGTGATTCTCCCTCTCTATTCCTCTCTTGTGGTACCTCATCTGGAGTATTGTGTCCATTTCTGGAATCCTCAACATAAGAAGGATATGGACCTGTTGGAACGGGTCCAGAGGAGGGCTATAAGGATGATCAGTGGCCTCCCATACGAGGACAGGCTGAGAAAGTTGGAGTTGTTCAGTTGTTCTGAACATAGAGCAACCTTCCAGTACCTGAAGGGGTCATACAAGAAAGTTTTGCACCTGGGACAAGGCAACACTCAATATATATATTCAGACTGGGTAGCAAGAGGCTGGATGGCAGCCCTGCATAAAGGGATCTGGGGGTTCTGGTTGATGGCAAGTTGAACATAAGCCAACAGTGTGCCCTGGCAGCCAATAGGGCCAACTGTGTCCTGGGGTGTATCCAGCACAACATTGTTAGCTTGTCAAAGGAGGTGATTGCCCTGCTCTACTTAGCACTGGTGCAGCCCCATCTCTAGTACTGTATGCAGTTTTGGGCACTGCAGTACAAAAAAGACGTCAAACTACTGGAGAGCATCCAGAGGAGGGCACCAGAACTGGCAAAGGGTCTAGACAAGAAGTCATATGAGAAGCAGCTGAAATGACTTGCTCTGTTCAGCCTAGAGAAGAGGAGACCAAGGGGGGATCTCATAGCAGTTTACTGCTTCCTTACAATGGAAGGAGTAGGAGCTGATCTTTTCTCTCTGGTGATCAATGATAGGACCTGAGGGAATGGCAGGAAGATATGCCAAGGGAGGTTTCAGTTGGGTATTACGAAAAGGTTCCTCGTTCAGAGGGTGGTGGAGCACTGGAACAAGATCCCCAGGGAAGTTTTGATGGTGCCAAGCCAAACATTATGCAAGAAGCATTTGGACAGTGCACTCGGGCACATGGTGTTAATTTTGAGGTTATTATATGCAGGGATAGGAGTTGGACTCGATGATCCTTGTGGGTCCTTTGTAACTCAGGTAGTACTGTGATTTAGGTATTGACCTTTTAATTTCATTAGCATTACACAGGTGATTTATCTGTCTCATCAGGCAGCAAATCTCCTGAGAACACACTTTCAACCAAAGCACCCCTTTGGTTTAAAACCATGATAGAAATACCTGCCACTGGAAAGTATTAATACTTTTATTTCTAGCTCCAATTGGAATCAGCACATTCACAATCAGCAGTGAAAATTTACTTTATCACAGTTACATTTATTTGCCCAGCCTTTCTCAAAACTTCATGGCTGGGGAGAAGACACAGGCAGAACAATACTTTCTTCAAACCATTTTACTTTCTCACTAAGCCACAATTTCCATCAAACTCATACAGACCCTATCTCCCTCTTTTATTCCTGTAACAGGAATATCAGGTTAGAAATGCAACGGAGCTGGAAGGAAAGAATATCACTAGCACCGAAGCTGACTGAGGGTCAGTGAACAGGGTTTGATTCAATAGCTCCTACCTTCAGGAAAGCACTGAATCTCATCTTTTCCGCATCCTTGGACTGTAAAATCTGACTGTCTAGTGTTTGCAGGCATGGCCTCAAGGCTGTGGCTGAGAACGAATTCACTGACTAGTCACACTTAAGCACCCCACCTAGTAGTCTGGAGCATTCATGCACTGCAGGAGCAAGCACGGACACAGTTATCTAGCAGATAAATGTGCACTAGCTCTCCTTGCTCAGCCACTACCTTCCACACATTTCAGTCTTCCTTATCTCAAACTTATGAGATTACAGGTGAGCAAGATGGGCTCTGAACCATCTTCTTGGGGCATCAGTGCATTGCCATAAAGGCATATTTGTTTTGCGGCAGCTGATTAACATAGGTGTGCTCAACGTTAAGCATATGATTAATTGCTTTCTTGAATCAAGAATCAGTTGGTCTTTCCAACATTAGTTAGAGCCCTGATCTTGCAGTGCACATTGATTCATGGCTTTGGCTTCAAGTAGCTTATTGAAGAGTCAGTGCTAATTTCCCACTTCTTAGAAATATTTAGGTAGATGAGTGTGGGAATCTATCAATGTACTCACTTTGCCATTATAAATCTTTCAACACCTAGTGCCAAAAGATGTGAAATAAAATATTTCACTCCCAAAACCAAATGTGAATGCCTCTCAGAGGAGAGGTCAATTGTGGAGGGGTGTATATTTTACATGTATGCACATAAATCATTGATAGCCAGATTATTTCCCTATACTAATAGCATCATACTTTCCTAGCAGACAGATTATCTATGAAAATAATCACTAAACTGACTTGAAGACACCAGCTTCCCAGCAAGATTAATGACACATAATTTATATTATGAAAGAAGCAAGCATCCAATAAATTAAAAAATGCACACCACGATCAAAGCAAATTGTTAAGTATCTCCAGCACTCACCTTACTGAGTAGTTGACAAATGGATTTCACATACTTTCAATCACACAAGTATTTTCTTGTCACCTACCTCAATGTATAAGCAAATATCTGCTAGCTTCCTGTAAGCTTGTTACTTACATCAAATTCATTTCTTCATACACACAAAGAGAGATTTGAAAGAAGTGAGATTCCCTTAATGGGACCTTAAATAAAGACTTATTTGCCACAGATTTAGATAATTTTTACCAAAACAAAAATAAATCATCAGTCAGGGACAAGATTCATCTTGAAGTTAAAAATATGGCATCAGAACTTGACTAACAGTGTGCTATTTGACCCTCTAGAAGTGACCCTGATCCTGGGAGTAAGTCTTCTCATCAGCCCCTTCCTACATCATTGTCTCATACTATCATCTTCTTAGAACAAATAGACATAGATATTTGTAAACGTTTTACCTGAATTATTTTTCCTAGGGCTATATTCACCATTTACATTTATGTAGTACACGATTTTTCCACTAACTTCACCAAAAAAAGCCCCACAAAAGCTATCTTACTTCCATCTCATCTTAATGTCTTTAACCTCTAGCATGCACTATAGTTAGATTTTACCTTCTAAGGCTTATTTATTTAGTGCTAGGTGATTGATTGTAACTGATTACACTCCATGGTGTTGCCACAAGAGGAAAAGGGTGAATGGAGGTTATAATTGGCACTATTTCTGAAAGCATTAATCAAGTACTATCCAGCCTTCACTAACTCCTCAAGAGGAAAGGTTTGTGTGTCACATCTTAAGTGTCAAAAACTGAGACACAGAGAATGAGTATAACTTGCCTACAGTAAAAAGCAAGTGATATACAGAACTGCAGAGTATCGTGGTGCTAATATCATGGCAGCACAATTGACACTGAACTCTGCAGTCTCATGGTGGTTGAAGAGATAGGGCTGGGCAACTGCTGCTTGGCAGGCAGGGGAGGTAATAGAAACAGGGAACTTGGGCAGAGTACTCGGCTCCAAGTACAGTGCTCAAAGTACTGTTGAAGAAGCACACTCTGTGCTCCTGTCAAGTAGTGAGAGGGTCAGGAAGGACAATTTTGCCTCTCTGGGAAGACTGTCTTCCTTGCAGGGACTCATACCTGCTACGCTACATAGAATCATAGAATCACTAGGTTGGAAAACACCTTTGAGATCATCAGGCCTAACCATACCTGTCCACTACTAAATCATATCCCTAAGCACTTTATTTACCCTTCTATTAAATATCTCCAGGTATGGCCATGTATCAACGGATGAGGAGAAGACTGAGGTACTTAACAACTTTTTTGCCTTAGTCTTCACCGATAACCAATAGGGTGATGTTGTGCCCATTTCTAAAAAGGGTAGAAAAGGTGACCCTGAGAACTACCGATCTGTCAGCCTCACCTCTGTGCCTGGGAAGATCATGGAACAGATCCTCCTAGAAGCTATGCTAAAGCCCATGAAGGATGGGGAGGTGATTAATGGCAGCCAGCATGGCTTCACCACGGGCACATTCTGTATGACCAAGTTAGTGGCTTTCTATGATGGGGTAACCACAGCAGTGGACATGGGTAAGCCAATGAATGTGATCTATCTGGACTTCTGTAAAGCATTTGACACAGTCCCCCACAACATCCTTCTCTCTAAACTGGAGAGGTATGGATTTGATGGGAGGACAGTAAGGCGGATAAGAAACTGGCTGGATGGTTGTATTCAAAGAGCAGTGGTCAATGGCTCGAAGTCCAGATGGAGATCCGTGATGAGTGGTGTCCCTCAGGGGTCAGGTGGTCAGGTGTCCCTTGGGACAGGTGCTGTTCAATATCTTTATCAATGATATTGACAGCAAGATTGAGTGCACCCTCAGCAAGTCTGCAGATGATACCAGGCTGAGTGGTGTAGCTGCCACAACGGAAGGATGGGATGTCATCCAGAGGGACCTGGACAGACTGGAGAAGTGGGCCTGTGAGAACCTCATGAGGTTCAACAAGGCCAAGTGTAAGGTCCCGCACCCGGGTCGGGGCAATCCCTGTTTTTCAGTACACGATGGCAGATGACGTGATTGAAAGCAGCCCTGCAGAGAAGGACTTGGGTGTGCTGATTGATGAGAAGCTCGACATGAGCCGGCAATGTGCGCTCGCAGCCCAGAATGCCAACCATAACCTGGGCTGCATCAAAAGAAGCACGGTCAGCAGGTCGAGGGAGGTGATTCTGCCCCTCTATTCCTCTCTTGTGGTACCTCATCTGGAGTACTGTGTCTATTACCTTCTACTAATGTCCAATCTGAACTTGTCCTGATACTGCTTCATCCCATTTCCTCATGTCCTATCACTGGTCACCAGAGAGATTGATCAACATCTCCTCCACTGTCCCCTTGAGGAATTTATAGACTGCCATGAAGTCACCCCTCAACCTTCTCTTCTCCACACTAAACAAACCAAGTGACCTCAGCCACTCCTCGTAAGTCCTGCCCTCAAGGCCTTTCACCTTCTCTGGACACATTCTAGTAGTTCAACGTCCCTCTTACATTGAGGTGCCCAAAACTGCACACAATACTGGAGGGAGAGAAGCATCAGTACAGTGCTGTGTGGCACAATCTCTTTCCTCAGCTGGCTAGCAATGATGACCTTGATGTACTCCAGGACATGGTTGGACCTTTTGGCCTCCAGGGCACACTGTTGACTTATATTCAACTTCCTATCAACTAAATCCACAGATCTCTTTCTTTGGGGCCACTCTCCAGCTTCTCAATGCTTAGTAAGTATGTATAACCAGGATTACCCCATTCAGCTCTTGCTCTTGTTAAATTCCATATGGAAAAAGAGACAATGAGTCTATGCTGATTCCCCAGCCCTAGGCAATAATCTGCTTCACTTGAGTCATGAGCCAACCCTAAAAATCATCAAATAAAGAACAGAGAGTTAAACAAAGAACCTCTATAATTCTATCTAGAATTTTGGGAAGTGATGGAAAACTCTCATCAGAGCAAAGAACACTGTGAATCAGTGGCTTGGTGGAGAAAAGGTCCCAGAGACATAGTTCATACAAACTGTACTTTCAAAAGCTCGATTTGGGTAGTATTTCCATTGCCAGGCATATTTTGCCGAATGTAACACAGTTCAGGATAATTAATTCTTTTACACAGATAGTTACAAGGATGAGCTTTCTGAGCAAAGGATTTTTGAACAATATAGCAGAGGGTTTCTGATGGAGGTTCAGATTGACTAGAAAGCTATCTAAATAAGTAAGCCACCATGATGCATCCATAAAATTCAGAGATAATTCAACTCAGTAAGGCAGCACTTAAAACCTAGAAGCAGAGTAAAAGGTGGAAAAACAAACTTTTCCCCTAAAACAGCAACATATGTGGAGTCATTCCACAGATCTGGATACTTTGTTTAACATAAACAGGATGGAGAAGCGTCTTTACAAAAAATATCAGAAGTTGTCTATGAAAGATATACAGGGAATTTGGCACACGGCAGCAAGACATTGCTGCTTCACAATTGTGGAGGTACTATAGAAGCAGAGTTTCACATTCAAGGAGGCAAAGAGCTTTGACATATCACCCAGTCTTGTACAGAATAATATTTTCAAAACCAACAACTTACTTCTGCATGGAACGGTATTACAGCCTGCAACATTATTTCTGAGTGTAAACATTATAGGTGACATTTTCTTATGGCAAAGACCAATTGCGAAGAGCAAGGTACAGAAAAAGTCACATTGCAAAAGGAGAGAGGGAGGGAGGAATGGGAAAAAAATAGGACCACTTTTCATCTTTATGTCTGAATAAACAAAGGGTGTTATTGCACACATTCAGACAGATTCAATCAGCATGCTGATTTTCACAATGACTATTCTGTAGGTTTGTGTGTCTGCAAGAATAATATTTTGCATTGTCTTCTTGTTTGGTTTTGTGTGCTGTTTCTGAAGATGCTTACCATTTTCATGGACAGCAGCTGTATCCACCTGCTTACACTAAGGCAGAGTTCCAGGGCCTAAAATTACCCTTCTTTGTTGGTGGTCCCCATGGTACAGTGGATTTCACTGCTGACTTACAACATGCCCTAATCTAAGAATCATCAAAACATCAGGGAAAAAAAATGAAAATAGAAGGAAACAGTGAACATGTGAAAAAGTGTATTCTCTTCCATTGAGCATCCAAGGCAGTGTGACAGGCATGGTGCTCAGATCAATTCTGAACAAGAATATTACATTGCAAACAGACAGACTTTTTTCATTGCACATACTTTTCTCCAAAACGGCTGATGAAAAGGTGATATTGGGCATGTACAAAACCAGAAACTGGAGGTGCAGTGGCATGCAAGCCGTATAGTCTCATACCCTGTAGACCTTCCAAAATGCAATAAGCAACAAGAATAAAATAAGGGCCGTCGGTCCCAGTTTTCACACACACTCCTGAAGCAGAGCCATCTACTGATACAGAAATTGCACCAGAGGCCGGCAGAAACTGAAGCACAGCTGTTACTTTGTAAAGGGACTGGAAAAGGCACACTCCAGGAGTGCAAAGCTCAAGGGGTATTTGATGACACCGGAGTCAGAGAGGGCCACTTTGAGACACAATCACTGAAAATACAGCTGTTAAATACGCATTTGAATGGCTGTATACTAGCTTTCCATCCTGAAGTACAGAAACAGCAGCTGGGCAACGACGTGCAAACAAAATACTCACTACTGAGCCTTATGACACATGTGCTGCATCAATCACTTTTGATAGAAGATAGAATCAGTCTCTTCATGATCCTTAGTGGCACAGATGTGGTTAATGGATCAAATCAGAGGGCAATATGTAGCCTGGGATCAGTATCCCTTCAGTTTCCTAGTGACACTCCTATTCGCTTATTATTGGGGAGGGAGAGGGCTATTAAACACTAATCCTTCCCACTTGGAAGAGGGCAGGAATGTTGAGTCATTTGTTTCTCACAGTGGTGGAAGGCTCTGAATGGGAAACAAGTAAAATAAGCCAGAAAGGCACATGACGACACAAATGTGTTTCTGCTGAAAGCCTGTACAATTTCGTTGCCCTTTGTGGGTGCTTCTGCTGTTTCAATATTCAATACTGCACCACTTCTTTCAGACTGTATACATGGATTTAGTGGCTAAGTCAAACATCCCGCTATGAAAATACTAGTTAAAGCGGTTATGTCACAGAATCATAGAATCATTTAGGTTGGAAAAGAGCTTTATGATCATCAAGTCCAACTGTAACCCTTACAATTCTAAGTTCACCACTAAACCATGTCCCTATGCACCACAAGTCCTTTGTGTCTTCCCCAAATAGGCATAAAGCATACTGTATATCCATTAACTTCATGGCACCATTTGACTCTTGCAGAATGGCTTCCCTTTATAAGCACCCACAGAGCCATGAAAACAGTTACATGCTCACATGTCACCCAATCCAGCAGATTCAGATTAGGGAACTGCTGAGACCAAGGTTAATATGTCTGCCAGCTTTATCTCATTACCTATCATGTATCATGTCAGCTGTGAGCTAGCATAAGTGGTCTTTCTTATTACCATTACAATGCTCACATAATTAAGTTGTTCTC
Source organism: Cuculus canorus (assembly GCF_017976375.1). Classification (NCBI taxonomy): domain Eukaryota; kingdom Metazoa; phylum Chordata; class Aves; order Cuculiformes; family Cuculidae; genus Cuculus; species Cuculus canorus. The sequence continues at coordinate 19,198,805 of NC_071405.1, forward strand.
AAATTGTAGGCTGTAACAGATTACAAACTTAGATGAAATTGTTGTGACAATTCAGAAGTGCTTATTCTCTCTAACCAGTTTATAGGAAGAGACACCTGTATGTGAAAAATGCCCTAATTCATTAAAAGTCATATTATAACTGAGTATCTTATATGAACTGCTCATCAAAGTTAGAAGTCTTAAGAAATCCTTGGGACTGTATTTATCACCACTGAGAAAATAGTTACCCAAGGACATACAGAGCTGTAGACGGAAGTTCAGTTTTGGAAACAAATTGGCACCTATTTTCATAAGTTGTGACAATTATCCCTTTCTCTCTGCCAAATGAACTTAACAGAGAAGACCTAAGTCTCAGCTTAAGTCTCAGGCAATTAAGAAATTAGTATCCTGTTTTCATTTTTCATATCCAGTTGCTAATTTATTTTCTTTACATTTCATTAGAACAAACTGGTTTATTTTCTTTACATTTCATTAGAATAAATCGCATGCCATTGAATTGTATCCAGAATTAAGCAGTTTTTCATATTAGTGGGACAAACATGATTATCACATTTCCCAGGGAGGGCAGTAAACTTATCACTATGTAAATATGTATGTTAAATATGTTATTCATGGTGAAACCCAGCTAGGGACAGAATGGAAGAGGTCCTTCACCAACTGTATGAACTTGGAGGAGGTCCACTGCCCACTGGAGCAGCAAAAATGTCTCCTGTGGCATGTGGTTTGTGATTAGCAGCCACAAAAGACAGGATGCTAGATTCAAGACAAGATCTGAGGTTCTGTGCTATGCAAACCTGTGACACAAAACACTTCTTTTTTCCTTTTCTCAATGACATTTATCAAAAAAATGGTTGGAGAGGGCAGGAGTATCATTCTGAAACAACATAAGAAATAAGAGACTTGGGAGAGAAATAGTAGTGGCATAAGCTACATCTCTGGGTGTTACACAAAACAAATACAACATTAAAAACAACAGGGAGAGAAAACAGTGAACTTTCTGCATCTTTCAATTTTTGCCAACGAAGAAGCTAACACAGGATTTTAAATGAAGATATGATTGCCTTTCCAAAGCTTCTCTGAGTACTAAATCACAAAAAACTTTATGACTGCCATCTGAGGGTGATTTATCTCATTTTGCAATTAATGTCTATCATTGCTTTTTATGAAAATTGGGTCTATCTACTTCTACTAATATACATTGTTCCCTTAAGATTGTTCAGAACTATCCAATAAAACATTGCCTTCTAAAGGAAAAACAATCATTCTGAGAGCAACTGCTCTGTGCACTGCACCCCTTGCTGTTCTCTGCTAACCCTGAGGAGAGAAGCAGGAATGGGGTCAGGTTTGCTAACCTTTCCCCAGCTCTTAGTATGACCAGAGACATCCAACTCCTCCTTGGATCTATCCTCAGTGTCCTGGGGGGACGTGTTTAAGATTTTATGGCACATTACTTTTTTTTTATTTCATACCAAAGGCACAGAAATATAACAGAAAAAGGTAAGGAACTAATATAAAGTATAATACATAACTAAAAGAACCAGACTTTTAAAAAGAAGATTTCTCAATCAGCTTTCCCTTATATAAGCCCTTTTGTGTGTAATCTTTCCAATGCAATTCCTTCCATGCAAATCAAAGTGCCTTTTAGGATGAGGAAGTCAGGCCAAGCAAATAAAAGATCCTCCTCTAGCTTTAGCCTAGAATTAATCAAGAAAAGTTGGGATATAATAAAAAAAAAAAAATAGATAAAAGGATTCTACCCCGAGTTCTCTTACCACCCAGTTTCACCTGGCAACTAACACTTTCACACTTTCTTCAAGAAGGGTAATCATGCAGACAGATACTAAACACTGGAGATACGTATATGCTAAATACACAAAAGAAGAGAGAGAAAACTTGAAAGGAGCTGATACACAGGTAGGATTTTTTCATTGTTATGGTATCTAACTTTTTTTAGGCACTCTTTTATATTGTGTCTTGAAAAAAAATATCCTTACATAATGTGGTGAAGATGGGGATGGGCATTCAGAGAGAAAGTGTGAGGTTTGCAGTTTGGTCTTTTGACAGCCTAATGAAGCTTACATCACTTTATATACTCTCAAATCTTTCATGCTCACAGAACTGAAGGAAACAAAAGATATGAAATACCTGTGATGGTGTATGCCAACAGTTATTATATAATCCAAGCCCTCAGCTGGCACTTGAAACCACTCCTACGAACCTCAAAAATAAGGAGTTTGCTTTTAGTCTCTCTGACTCATTTGGATGAAGATAGTGAGCTAGTTAGCGTGTTGAAATGTCCCCTTTTAGGAAGGACATGAGGATATCATAAGACCAGGTGGGTAGAAGTAACTTACAATATTCTTTCCATAAAAACATAAATAGTTCCGTGGTAGATAATGAAAATTAAAATGGCATCAACTAAGAAGAGTAACATGATCAGCAGCACTTTCTATTTTTAGAACTTGAGCAGCATTAAACTGAATAAGTTTAACTTAGAGGTGAAACAAAATAAATAAACCCAAGGCAAAAAATATTAGTTCATAAAGGTCAACTATACTCTTGGGTTCTTCCCTGCAAGCGCTAATTTTTCCAGTGCTGCAGCTTCTTTGATGACGTTTATATTTGTGCAAAACTCATCTTCCTATATTGTCCTGGTGCCACAAATGCTGCTTTGCCCAGTTTCATACTGAAGACAATTTTTTATAGCTTTAGTTAACTATAATATATCAAATATGTTTATTTCCAGAGCAGGATTGACTTTTTCATATTCATTAGTATCGTTTTTTGATTGTATTACTAATCTTTGTTCTTGTTTAGTATTTTATGTTTAAGGACATAAACCACATCTTACAGACAAAAAATGAGACATACAAGAAAAGAACGAGAATTTAACCCATAGTAGTAATGCCTCACTTCCTGCAAAGTACCTTAAGTACAGTACTAGTCAGCAACAATAAATTCAACAATTGCTTAAAATGTAGGAAATGCTGTAGCAAAGCTAGGAATAAAACTAACATTTTTTACCTCTCATGTAGTTTGTTAACATGGTCATAATAACCTACATTTATTGTAATTAAATCTTGTTATCTCCTGCAATTTTGATTCATAAAGGTATCCAGCTGTTCACAACTTATTTGCAGCTTTTCAGGAAAGAAAAGAGCATCTCAGATCTATAATTTGCCACAATGACCTACATAGATGTCATCTGCAAGGCTATGACTGAATTCCAGTGTTGAAAGTGTTAGTGTCTCGTAGAAGGGATTGCTGCTTCATAGAAACCCATGCACTTCACATGTAACTGGCCTCCACTTTTGCTTAGATTTCCCTTTACTGATCCTTCTTCTGGTATGGAATTGCTGTACGTTAAAGGAATGAGTAGAGTGGTTCCAAAGTGACGCCTGGGCACCAATTTACATCTCCTCTATTTGGTAGTCAGTTCCCTTAAAACACTTCACTGAGGTGCCATGACTTTGCACCACCTCAAGATTAAACATTCACCTGCTTAGTGTGATACCTTTTCATTAAAGAGTCACACTGACAGAAAGGGATGCTGTAAGGAATTGTTGTTGTAACAAAATACTATGTACTCTGAACACAGAGAACTCACCAGGCTGTGGATCTATAAAGAATGCCATCTCAATATGAAGAAGATGAGATGTAATACTTTGTGTTAACGAAGAGTAAAACTAAAAGATACTGTTAAAATAGACTTTTCAGACTCCCTTCCATAAGAAGGACAGAATCTTACTCACTAACCCCTGCCTGGAGCAACATCTCTTGTTATTTACCTACGGTGTATCATTCAACAGCACATTTTATCTTGTCTCAACAACTTTAAGACACAGAGAATGAATGACATTTTTAAAAGTTTGGCTAACCTACATCCACCTTTGGGAGATTCTTGTTTGGAAAGTACAGAGGAAGAGGTCTTAGCTGGTATTCGTTAGCAATCAGTTAATCTCGGTTGGTTTGTACAGTCAGGAAGACTAATGTCTGGACAATTTCCAGACTTTTGTTCTAAGACATAAACCACAAATGCTCATGCAATTATCTGACTCCAGCAAACAAACACTGGTATATGCAAGTTCATTGTTCTCCATAACCTCTCCAATTCTTAGTCTTGCTGGCAATGCTTTCTTTTCTCTTCACTGCTATTAGGACACAACTTATGCCTCAAACATTAACTTTCGTGTATTCCTTCCTCTTCTGTTTTCTCCCCCTTTGCCTTTCCAGGCTTGGTTCACTTAGATCCTTTCCAGCACACACACTCTTTCAAACACACGCACCCTTCACACTACTTCACCAGCCTGTTCCTGAGGTCTCTAAAGTCTAATCTCTTCACTACCTTATTTATACATTTCCTTTCTCCAATACTTTATCTGCTACTCTAACCTCAACCTCTTTCCTAGCAAATACTCAAGAGAGAATTCTCTTTGCTTTTAAAAATTCAGATTATGTTCTCCTTATCCCTCTCTGGGTTTCACTCTGGCTGGACAAAAAGCCAATTCTTCTGCAAGCATTTAATAATCTGTCTTTCTACTTAGATTAGCTTTCAACCTGATGGGCAGTTCCATTCTATTAAATCACTCTTTGGCAGTGCCATCATCTCTTCCCTTTGCTCTTTCCTAGTGTCTCTCCCTCCATTTATTTTCCTCCATTCACAAGCTAATTCTTTCATTGAGTCAAGTCCCCACAGCCTTAGCAGTGTTTCTTAACATTTATTCTGAAATCTGTTACCTGCTCTCTTTCTTGTTTCTTCCCATTTTTACAATTGAATGTCATAAAATTCCCAATGGATCTGTAATGCTACCTGTGACAAATTTTGAAATAGGATTTTTTTTGTTTCCCACGTCTCTTTTTCTGTTTGACTTGGTGAGTCATATTGGTGAGGGTAGCAAGAACTTCAGATACATACAATACAAAAACATTGTCTTTTTACTGCTACCCAAAACTAGGGTTCACCTGTCTTTCATCCATTTTTGTCCAGGGCAATCACTGTGAAACTTCTAATGCACTTTTTTGGCACCCCTCCACAAGATTTTGGGTTAAACAGGAGGCAAATATTCTTCTCCAAAGCAGCCTGCAACATTTCCAGCTACTCACACTAATTTAATTGACAGAATGCCATAGCTTATAAGGAGCTTCACTAAAGTTTTCTGGTCTTGTACTGTCTATGTAAAGAAGACATTATCCATTGTGTTGCGATTATTTGATTGTCTGTTCTTCATCCTCTGCATATCTCTAATTGCTTTTCTGTCTATTCTGTCCATCTAACTTTGTGGTATTAAATTCATTTCATTTAAACAGTTGTCTGGAAGACATTCGTGGGCACTTGGACAAGATCTTCATGCTCTCTTTTGCTATCCATGACATTTTGCTATCCATGACATATATTGTTCCAGTTTTGTCTCTTCACTTCTCTCACAACCTTGATGTCAGAGTTGATTCTGGAATTTTCTTCTGCTGCTGCAAATCTGCCATTATGATATTCTCTGCATATAAGCCCGTTGGTTTCTGATAACACTGTCCTGATAACTTTATGTCCTCTCGTCTGAACTGTTCTGACTTTATCATACCCCAGTTGTCCACTACTGTCTATGCATTTTCCTTTGCAGAAATTCCTCTTCAGAAATTTTAGCTCATCTTGGAATCCAGCCCAGAGTTCGAGCAGAATCAGCTTAGAAATTGTTTCAGCAAAATATTTTTTCTACTGGAAATAAGACAATTACTAAAAAACAACTTTTACTGTAATAAGTTCCTGCCACAATGAAACTACCATCAAGAGAAGGTCTTATACCTCCAGAATGGGATTTCTATTTGAAACTAGATGCACAGAAGTTGCCGGTGTGGCCAGTTATTTAATAGCAAAACCTGTTTAAATCCCTGCACTTTCTGATTTTTTCTAAACCTTAAATTTTGGTGTACACAAAAGAGTGCTCCATACCCATCCAGCCAAATTACTTTTCTTTCTTTTTCATTTTTTTCCTGGTCAATATCCCCTTGAATTTGCTCTATCCAATTTAGCAGATCAGTGGTCCCCCTTTTCCTTTTATATCAACCATCAGCAGTGGTGCAAATATATTCTGCTACTCTGTGGCTTTCTGAATTTCTCTGCCCATTCATTTTTCACCACAGCTCAGATCTTACTGAAATGCCTTTCACCTTCCTTGTTTATAGTTCTGTCTTTCTCAGTACCTCGTTACTTATTTCTTAATTCAGTGAAGTGTGTTGTTGTTCAATTTATGTGACAGGTGCAGTCCTAAATACCAGTTGACCACATTCCCTTTCAGGGGAGCAATACTCCTATTAAAATAGCAACCAGCACACTGAGACAAATTTGAATTTTTTTCTCTACCTCACTGTAAACAGACTTTCACTACAGTAAATATAAATTCCACTGCATGCAGACTGTAGGAAAATACACAGAACAAATGAGTACTTTAACTTTCAGGGAGATTCCAGCAGGGCTCTGGCTTTGGCAAGTGAAAGATTTCAGGCAGTACATCTTATTACATGGGTGGTCGAGTTATTGAACTTTATTGACAAAGGGCTGGATTTTCCAGCAAGACGGAGCTTCATTAAAATTCTGCAGAGACTGAAAATTCAATAATCTCTCTCACAAAGCACTGCATGAGTAGGGCTGATTAGGCAATTTCTCTCTCATTCCATTTCTTTTGCTAAAAGCGTTGTTCCTTCTTGTTGGTACAAAAAAGACAATCATTAAATGAGCATTCGCCATAGTTGATTAAGCAGAAAGTTTTAAAGGTGCATTGGCTCCCTTTCTCAAGGCTTAATTGAGGCTTTAAAAAAAAATGTAACAACAACAACAACAACATTCTATCATTCTAGGTTGAATTATTTAAAATTTGGATCTGATTAATCCATTCGTGGCTCTTCTTTTTTCTTTTTTTTTTTTTTTAAACTCATTGCTTTCATAGCTACTTGTACATTTGCAGCCAGGTCTGCCTGGTGCTAGAAAGAGCGTGTAAATTGCTTTCTACTTATTTTTTTTCCTGTAGATCACAACTTATTTGCTCTCATTGGGTTTCACATTAAAAGACCCCATAAGGACAAAATTTTAAGATTAGATTGAAGATCCATCTGCTTCATTATCTCTTTTCTGGCAGTGGCTATAAGTAGTTAAGTAGAGGACCAACATTGTAAGCTTACTGTTATACCTCCCTTGGGAAAGCTATGGCCTTCAGCAATCCATAGTAGGGACTTCTTGACACAGAGGTTGTATCCTTTTATTGAACATCTGTTAGCAGATTTTTTTTTCTGTGACTTTTTGTTTATTTGACTGCCCCCCACACTGTATAAAGTGATGGTGCCCTGTTGCTTGCAAGGTTTCCCAGTAAGCAAAAGCCAATTTAGAGAATAGAAGACCCTACGAGATTGCTCTTAAGGGTCTGTTGACAGTAATCACAGCAGGAATTTAATCTCTTTCTTTTTTTTTTTTATTGTGACTTGCGAGACGATGTTCTTAGGATTTCTATTTCTTTTATGGAAAGTAAGATGGAAAAGGCCTAAACCCTGCAAGATGGATCGCTAGAAAAAGAACTATAGGTTTTATATTCCTGACCATTCCTGTTATCCTCTCTCTCTTCTCCTGATCAGTCCTGTAGTACTGCTTGTTCTTTTCCCCAATGCAGTCCATCTGCACCCAAACTATAAGGATATCTAAGACCACAGCAAATGTGGGTATGTGTTTACTCAATAGCATTAGTTATCTAACCGGGCCTACATCTTACAATGTTTGGTTCTCAAAAATAGGGTGAGTAAGCTGCTGTTATTCAATATCTTCTGCTATTAGGTTTTTGGAACGCAAATGAATCTAATTGGACCTTGACTGTATTGGAGGAAAAAAGACCGAATTCCACAGTCCTCATTCCAGTTGTATTCATTCTCTGGTCAGCTGAATTCCCATTAATCCTAGTGAAATTTTCCTAAGTTAGCACTGAGAAGAATGAAAGAAAAAGTGTTCTAAACATGGTCCAGTATTGACACAGATGCATAAAACTGCATTGAAATATAAGCACAAAAACTAGTTACTGTAATTTAACTGTCATGCCATTTCTGAGGAACTGCTTGATATTTGTACTCATAATTTTTTTTTTATTAAGGGCACTCAAAAAAATATTTAAAAGCTCAATGTAGTGAGAAACATAGGCCAGGAGTACAGTTGTCCAGTTTGAGACATCTGGGTACAGGATGACTGGATAAGGAGCACCAGCTGGCAGCGGGACCAGCAACATGCCAGCAGAGGCTGAGCAGGGGTGGGCAGTCCTCAGGAGAGAAGCAGCAAAGCAGAAAGGCTCGGTGGTCTTTCCGCATTTAATTACTGACTATACCGTTCTTCAGATTAAAATTTTTGGACACAGTTATCTTCAAATTTGAATGTGACACATAAAATGAAATTTTCACCAGACCTACCACCTTCAGAAGCTTCTGCATCCTACAGTCAGGAGAAACAAGTTTTCAAGAAGAAACTTCTCTTTTCTAACGGCTTGGGAGATTCTCCAGGGCAGGACCAGATAGCTGTTTTCCCAAGGCTGTCAAAGAGATTCCTTTACAAGACACTTATCAACATGACCACTATATCTTGAAGCTCTTTTCCTTGCTTGTTCTATTTTGCTGTTTCTCTGGATAGATTTTTGCAAGAGAAACTTGCTGGCAGTGCTCACAAGTCTGCACGAGGGGGCAGGAGATGCTCATAGTTTCGGCAGCGACGACTGCCTGTGACAAGAGAAGCAACTCATAAAAGCCACTTTTGCGTTGCTGGTCCCTCTGGTTCTTTAGCTTTCTCCTCTCCATGAAGTCAGTCGTGGCTGCAAGGGGACTTTGTAATAGAGACTGGAAAGTAAATATGACTTTTAATAAAACTTCTGTCAACAAAGATCTGCAGATTTTACTCAAGCGTACACAAGCAGCAGAGATTGATAGTGGAAAAGGCCATTTTTGCACAGTCATTTCCATTCCTGTAATTACACTTTGAAAGAAATACCAGTAAGATCTGCAGTAAAAAAGACAAATCAGGACATTCCTTTCCTTATGTCATTTCTCTGACAATAATTAAGACATTGTGCTCTAAAATCAGAAAACACAAACACCATGACTTGAGAGATGTAAAGAATAGGATTGCAGAAGAAATTAGTAGGATGCTACTCTACAGTTGCAAAATAGTACAGCAAAGTGGAGCACAGCTTGAGTGAGCCAAGCCATGATCTCATGTAAATCGACACCATTCTCTTGATGCAGTAATACACAATTTACACCTAATAAGCGTGGCTCACATTCTTCTGTGAGGGAACAAAAAAAAAGTGCCTAGAAGAAAAAATTCTTGTTCCTATGTTTACCAAATCCAACTATTTGCTACTGTAATAACCACTTAAATTTGTTTTGGAGCACTAATCTTCAGTCTTCTCATCTCCCATACTTTTTTGAAAAAATAAGTATATGTGTAACAACTATGAAAATGACTGATGGGTCTGAATCTGAAACCAACTATTTTTTCTGTAAAATAAATAGTTTAGCCTTGAAATAATTTTAGAAGGCAGAAAGCTGCTGTTTTCCTGTAAACACACTGTAAAGAGAGGGAAATGGCATCTCATGAAGGCAAAGTGATTTGATGTGGGCTCTTCAAGAAAATAGAGCAAATGAGTTCCTTTTTCGCAACATCTACTTGGGATCCATTACAAATGCTGCACTAAAAACCTTCCTTTATCTGCACAATAATCCTCAGTGTCTCAGTCCTGCTGCTACACCACCTGACATAGGGAGGGATGACATGAACCAAAGTAGATCACTAAGTTCTGAAAATACTGCTGCTGGGTGCAAGAAGTATGAAAAATGGTGACATTGCCGTAAGTGGCTGAACTTGTTTAACTGCCGGTTCAGAGGGAGTCCCACTCCCTGCCACAGCTGTGGACATCTGCTGCCCTTTCCTTTGCACTCGTACCCATGCCTGTCTAGCTTATAAGCTGACTCAGCTTGCTAAATGAGCTAATAAAATACTAAGCTCACATCTTGTAAAAAAGGATGACATAACAGGACAGCTTTGGTGTCATACAAAACCTCACCCTGCTGTGCCTAGAAAGCACAGCAAGTCCATGTAAACCAGGTTGACTGTATAATAGACAATGCTGTTACACCTTCTCAGTTCAGTAGACTGATGAAGAAAGTATCACAGACAACGGAGTAGATGTGCTATAGCAACAGGTGGGATTTCAGCTCCAGTCTCCTAGCAACGTTCTGTATCCATAGCAATAACCCAGGCAGAGATTTGTTCCTAGTATTTAATCCTTGGGCTGCTGATCCTCTTCTACTACTTCCTCTCCATCAATGGGCTTATTTCTGCCAGTGACAATCTCCACATCAATCCTATTAGCTATTCCCTATTTAAAGGCTATCTCTTTCCTCAGTTCTGCCAAGTGAGTGTGTGCTTTCTTCAAGCTCCTTCAACAGAAAGTGTCAAAGAGAAAAGTGCACCCTCTTCATTCTCCAATAATACAGTATTAGTTTGTAGTTGTAGTATCAAGGAGAACTGTTAGGGTATGACTATTCTGACTGCATTTCTTAGGACTTGGGTGAGAACTGCCTGATTTTAACCATCCAAATAGTCTATCCCCCTGATATATACAGGCCTATAAGCTGACTTAAAATTAAGAATGCCTTTTAAGTACCTTTCTAAATCTGACTTCACAGAGTGACACTGGCTGTAAGGGATACAGCAATAACAAAATCCAACTGTTGGCACCAAGGAAGCCTTTTTCGTACTGAGCGGCCAAGGCCACATTTTCAAAGCAGGGAGATGAAGGCAATAATTGAGGCTTCTCACATGTGCTCAAATCATGGCCTTACACAAAACCTGTTAGAAGAATTGAGAACTTTTTAATTAACCTGAAAATCTTTTGGATAAGACTGTTAAACAGCAAACATTGTGGATAACGCTACTGCTGACTGGCACCCAGACACTGAGGGAAGATTGCAGACAAATTGGCCTAAACACATTATTACTGTGAAATAATTCTTCCCTTTATTACTCTCTGATCCTTAACATAATCTGCAACAAAATCTCAAGTTTGTGTGCTCCGTCTTGGGTACACCATTAGTACCTGACTTTGAGGTCTCTTCACACTTCACCAATCCAATCCAGCAGAAGAATAAACTTGCATAGTGCAGAAATTAGTCATTGAGTAAATTCACTGGATTTATTGTTTAAGTGAAGGGTTGTATTATGGCTACATTTCCCTACAGTAGAAGTTATAATCAATGGCAACTGCAAAACAGAATTGCTCACTTGCTGAAGCAGAGGTGAAACAGCAATAGTTAAATGCTTCCCTCCTGTGATGGTATTAGCATGACTGCTAGGAAATATGTGCTTGAAAATGCCAGAGAAAGCGATTTGTCTGTGACAGAAGCTGTTTTAAGAAGAGAGAAAATGAAAACCACAACCACGCTAAAATAAAGCCTCCTTTAATGAGCTTTGGATGCCTTCTGGAAAACTAAGAAAAGCTTTTAATGCATAAATGGTTCTTCTGGTATATCATTATATTTTCTAGTCAAGTGTTTTGTTGAGTTTTTTTATTGTGTTGGGGGGGTAGATATTACCAAGTAGATACTTTTTTAATTTAACTGAGAACAGGACCTTTGTTGTTAGAAACAGAAAGCAGGAAGGACCAAGTTGTTCTAGTCATCAGAAGAACCAGTGTAAGAGATGTTTACCTGAACCTAACCTAAATTCCTGAGGATACCCACCAGTATTTCCTGGAGGATGCTTTGGTAATTAATTTATCTTTGTGTTGCTGAGCATGAGTCATTGCAAATCATAACGATCAAGCATCTGTTTCACCACCCATTTGAAAGTAAGAAGAGAGGAGGACATGGAAAAGAAATCTAATATGCCTTTGCCGACCCTCCCTCTAGGCACAGAAAAAGGCCTGCAATAAACTTAGAACAAAATCACACCTCTTGAGGGTGTGATGGTTTTCAGTTTATTTGACAGTTGCAACGCAGCTGTGTGCCAGTCTACTTCTCTCCTGCTGAATTGACCTTTGTCATATTGCCTGCTCAGAAGAACAGACATAACTATGCCATTTAATGTGACTGTTGCTTAATCTGTCTTATTTTAGGCCATTAGAGGCATCAGAAGGGTCCAATTAGTGCTATGTAAGTTGACAATCCAGCACTCTTATCCTTCACTCTAACACTCAAAGTGGGAATCCGCCATTGAAGAAGTAATCTTGAACTGGTCAATTATTGGTATACCAGCATCTGAAAACTTCTCATCCATATTTTTGCATGAAGTTGTTCAAATGTGTAAGCCACTGCCTTCAAAATGAGCGGAACAAGTTAAATAATTGAAAACTATGAACACTCTGGTGTTTCAAGGTGCAATCACTGTACTATTCAATTGTACTGTACTCCTGCTTGCTTTGTAGTGAATCTGCACATTGACCCAGCACCGAAAAACACTGACATTTTTCCTATATGAGACTTTATTTAGGGCATTATTGCAGGCAGAATGTCTATACTCATCTTTAACACTTCCTGAATGAGTCACCTAGCCATGAAACAAAGGTGGTTGCTCCTCCTTCAAACAAACTTTATGAGAAAATAGCAATGTTTGCCCAAAAAAACCACAGCCCAGGCACTTCTGTGCCAGAAGCAGTTTCAGAAGTTGAATCTCCATTTCAGAAACACCACCTCTGAGATCACTCTCTAAATCTAGGCAATAGAGAGAGTGTAAGATTCCCCAGTTTCATCAGCATTGCCAGTTGGCTGGATTAGACTTTCTGTCATCCGCTCCATTCGGTGTGACTGCTATTCTTAGACACCTAAATTCATTACGTAATTATCAGAAGTGAGCCCTGTACATTCCTGTGCTGTAACCAAGCTTTTGAACTGAGGTCGGGGAAGGAATTGCTATACTGAATGTCATGATGTGTAAATCCTGGTCTGGACACGGTCCTGAGAAAGTAAGGCCTCAGATTCCCTTTTCAAAGAGGAGTTTGTCATACTTGATCAGTCTGTTGAACTTGGTATTTTCTGAAATCTGGCTGGTCATTTCCACGCAGACTTTATGACAAACATTTATTCTTTATTTTCCTCAAGTCCAACTGCCCAGTTACACCTCAAGTTTCCCTTTGCTCATTCCCTCTGCTTATTCCACACAGTGGGTTTCCAGGGTAGGAGCCCAGGAGTAAGCAGCCAGTTCTGCTGCTGTCTGTTACACAAACACCAGAGAGTATGGGAAGAGGAATCACAAAATCTAAGCAAAGAGGAATGTCTTATTAACCTTGCAGAGACCATGTCACCAGCTTCTCTTTTTCTTAAAAAAGAAAAAAATAAGCTCTTCAATAATCAACTGCCTCAGTAGAGACTGAAAGCATTTTGTCTGCCAGAAGATGGGTGGTCAAAGGCTGCATGCAGGGCTAGGTTTAAGCTTCTTCTATCACTTCAGCTTGTGGCTGTCACAAGTCAAATTAATTTGTGGTGGGAGTTTCTCTGAGAGAGCAGAGTCAATGCTGTATTTACATATTTACAAACTTCATCTTCTTAGAAAAATGCCCTGTAGTGCATCTTCACCAAAGGCAGTTTTGATTCTAGTCTTGAAAGGATGCTCAGCCACCTGAAGGACCTAATGCATTCAGGCTTTTGACTACACATCGTGCCAGCAACTCATGTAATTGAAACTCCCTGTAATCAAATGCTCCTTCTTGCTCTGAGCTGTGTCAGTGACAGAAGCATCACTGAGATTCAGATCCTTCATTATCTGCTACCTTCTGTACAGGTTCTCTGAGATCAACCCATACCCATCCTCCCATCAACAGTTCTATGACAATCTTTCTCTGCAGGTAAGAGGAGAACTGTTTCAAGGTTTAAAGCTGCCTTTTCGTCCCACTGCATGCTTCAGCCTCCATTTCTAATTTGAAATTGCCAACAAGATCCTCTCTAAAAAGGCTGAAGAGAAAGAGCAGGCTCAAGGATGAGACTGGAAAACCTGGTTATTCAATATCTGCCCCCATCTTTGTTACTGCCTTCCTCTTTACCTCCACCTCTTTCTGCCTTACTTCTCTCCTTTTGTCACACATGATTTGCCCAGCAAGGAAAGAGGGCATTTGACAGATGGAGGCCTAGCTTGTATTCTCATCTTCTATTCTAGGTGCTACCATACAATGACTATTAATATGTAACAGTCAAACAACTCTACAGTTTCACAAGCTCGTTTCATCGACTGAAGAAGTAAGTTAGTTAGTAGCTAAGTTAATAACTCCCTTTCTCTGCTACTAAGCTTTTCCTGGCATCAATGAGAAAGAGTCAAGAAATGTTTGGTCATAAATACAATGCAGGTGCCTAATCTGTCACATGAGAATACGATTCAAAGTCTTTGAACTCACCCCTGGAAAACTGAGACCCAAGCTTGCAAATTAACTACAAAATCTCAGCTACAAAATTAAGTACAGAATCAGTGGGCCATGATAAGAAATAGCAGCTGAAGAATAAATTCAAAGAAAACTCAGTCCCCTTTGAGTTGCTTTTCCTTTTGCTTTAGAGCTTCTACGAGTGAACTGTCTGCCTTGATCAGTTAATGGCCATTCTACAGCTTATCCCTCCAACTGCCAAGATCTGTCAAACCCAGAATCACTTTTTGCCTACAAGCTCACCAGCTGACCCCCAGAAGGGTGGAAATCATTACAGACTTCAGTCATGTGGAATTTTAAACTGCCTGAGCAGGAGACCGGCGGTTGCTCTTTAAGCTGACAGTATTTTCATCCTCTATACGGAATGCTAGGAACTGGAGATGGGCAAGCGACCACAATGCTGTGAAGTGCACAGGCAACATTGAAAAAGATTGCTGCCTTCCATCCAGAAAGCAGACATAGGTCATTGATGGATCTAGCGACACTTACATGCATAAGAACAAATCTTCTCTGCTATGGAAGCAAACGTAAGTAACTGCACTTCCAAAGAAGGCTTTTGTAAAGGTAAAAGTTGTGAAGGAAAGTCCTTCCACGTAAGGTTGTTGTGCACTATTTCTAGTGGCAAAAATGCATAGCAAATGCTAAATTCACAAAGGGTCTGATGCACCAGCCACATCTGCAGGCTGATCCTGGCCCAGTGCCCAGCTTCTGCAGCACGTGGGTGCCAACACTGCACACAGACTGCTCACTCTCCATAACCTCATCACTACAATCTCTAGCAGGAGAGTTCCTCGGAGTTTAGATTACAGGTGTGTTAATGTCCTTCTTATATAAAGAAAGCCACAGGGCTTTGGGGCTAGATGTTTGTATATTTACACTCTGGTTCATCAATCTCAATACTTAATTGCTTTTCATAAATTTAAGCAGAGAAGAGAGACAAGTTCGGTTAATGAATAAACTGTTCCCATTGTTAATTAATCAGCAGCAGAATAATTATCCAGGATCAGAGCTGCTCTGTTCTAGCCCTGTTCAAAAGGAGATCAGCTCACCTCTGCCCAAACACTTGAGAAAGCCTGCATTCAGAGGTTGCCTAGCAAGTTAGCCAACACAGGCTGTGATTACAGAGTGTGCTGCCACAAACATCATCCTGACGCATTCCCACTCCAGTTCCCTCGTCACCAGCTCTGGGTATGTGACACTGCAAACAAGGGGCATCTCCCAGGTAATCAGAGCCTTAAACAGTTAGGGCTAAGTTTTGGCCCTGCGTGCTGGCACACCACTCAGACTGCAGAACACTGGTGTGCAGTGCTCCTGGTGTGACATGCTTAATAAGCAAGTTGCTACCACCACCATCTACGCTTGTGCCACTTTTCAAGTGATCTCAAGGTTCAGCTTCATTTGTTAAAGCCATTGATTTAGCCCTAGTAGTTAATGCTGGGCACATTCAGGCTTTGAAGCTGTTGCACTGTGATTATTTTCTAGCAAAAAATAGCTTAAAGCTTTTTCCAAACAAAATTATCAGACCTGAAACTATCAGGATAATAATAAGTAGCACAGAGCAGCCAGTGAAATTGCCAGGCAGGAGCGGAAAGCACGTCACCAGTGAGAAGGAAGTGCTCACCTTCACCACAAACCAATTAAAAAGGCATCTGCTGTAGGTCTGCCAACTACTCACATTCCCCTCCAGTCAGTTCACCTGGTGCAGAGGCAGGAGGGATAGCTTTGCATGTCGTCAGAACATTCTGCTTTGTTTGAGTACTCGGCAGTCCATTGACCTGGGATTTTATAATGAACTCCAAGCACATTTATCTGGAATACTAGGAGACTAGGGGTTGGAGGGCTATTCCAGGAGCTGAACTGACTGAAGTGGATGTCCTTATTGTTTATGGCTTAATCAGTTTAATCATTGTGTCAACTAGGACATTACAAAAATATCACCAGGCTCCAGACAGATCAATACTTTTATAAGGTTTTTGTACATTGACCTTTTAATAGACAGCTGACTGTGTCATCTGCCCCCTGACTGAAGTCAATTTATCACATTAAAAAAAAAAAAAAAAAAGCTTTTTGGCATGGAATTACCACACTCCAGTTAAACTAAAGAAAGGAAGGTCATAACAAGTGTGCTAATATGAGGATTAACATGAGGATGAAAGGACTGAATATGATGTCAAAGAAAAGCAGGAAATCGAATTTCCAGGGGGATTTTCAAGACTGTGGGTGTTTTCTCTGCACAGTGAGACAGTGCTAAAACATCTGCAGAAGGAAGGAGCTCCTTCCCATAAGGCTGCATTATCAGATGCTGATGGTTCAGGTTTAGGTACTATGAATAAATAATGGCATGGCAGGAAACAGGGAAATTTGAGGGACAGAGGGTTATTAAAGTGAAAGATGGTTATTAACCTGAAATGGTTAAAGTAAAAAGTTATTGAAGTGAGGGCAAAGTTGACAGGTGCTGCAGGCAGTGGATGCTAAAGAAATTAGGGGCAGTGATGGTAAGAGAGGGCAAACTTATTTGAAAGCCCATGTTTTAGGGGCCAGGTGCACTGTGATAGAGTTAAAGGCCTGGGACACTGGTGGATTAGACAGTAGTTTCTTAAGTAGCAACAGCAGGAAATTTATGTGGGAAATAAGTAGCAGACAACCTCTTCGGAGACAAATATCCCGCTTTCCTACAAAATTTCCTAGTTAAGAAAGAACCCAAATAAATCCCATATAACAAAGATTTTTTTAATTTTTTTTTTAAGTAAACAAAATATTCTTTCAAGTTCTGTGAGAGGCATTAGTGGATTTTAAAATAAGAAAAATTAACACCACATTTCCCACAACTGAGCCTGCAAACCACAAGGGTTTTACTGTCCGTTCTGGTTTCCTTTGTTTTTTCAGTTGTTCTCCACATCAGAAACAATGAAATATTTTTTTTTTTTGTTAAGAAACTACTTTCAAATTGAGCTAAAACTACTCCTTATGTATATGAGTGTGGATGTGTGGGCGTGTGCGAGCAAGCTTGTTTGTGAGAGAGAAGAAGAGTGCATACATGTGTGGTAGGGGAAGAATGAGAACTAGGAAGAAAGAAAATCCAGTCTAGGGTGGAATCAAGCAGTGAAAAATGAGTTGTGAAATAGGATTATAACAAGATGAGGTTATTTCTGTGAGTTTAGGCATGTTGGGGAAGTGGGAAACCTAGAAATTTTCTCAGTTAATAGCAAGGCAATTCAGAGTTCATTAAATACTCTTGGTTGTTTGGCTGTTTGTTTTAAACCTCCCAGCAACAAGGGAAAGATTTACAAAAGCTATAGGAGGGAAAAGTTCCATGGGAAAAGAAAGAGAGAAAGAGAGAGAGAGAGAGAAAGAGAGAGAGAGAAAGGAAGAGAGAGGAAGAGAGAGAGAGAGAGAGGAAGAGAGAGAGAGAGAGGAAGAGAGAGAGAGAGAAAGAGAGAGAGAGATAGTGAGAGAGAAAGAGAGAGATAGGGAGAGAGAGAAAGGGAGAGAGACAGAGAGAGAGAAAGAGAGAGAGAGAAAGAGAGAGAGAGAAAGAGAGAGAGAAAGAGAGAGAAAGAGAGAGAGAAAGAGAGAGAGAAAGAGAGAGAGAAAGAGAGAGAGAAAGAGAGAAAGTCTGTCTTTATCCATATGAAGAAAAGATCTCAGTGCTGGGCTTTTTTCACAAGCTTTGCTCATGTTGTAGGTTTCCATATTGTAACAGCTGGGCTGCATTTTTTCACCATTCCTTCTTAAGAAAAAAAACAGGCATATTCATGGGACCTGGTGCAGATTACAACAGCTCAGAGCAAGTAATCAGCAGCTACAGGGTCAGAAAGAAAAAATCTACTGCTTTGAAATGGCAGAAATTGTCCCCTTCTTTCAGCTAAAGTAGTGCTGTGTACTGATTCCTTTTGGCAGTTTCTGTACTACAAGGTTTTCTTTTAAAATCATATTTATTTTTCCAGCAGCGATTCAGGCAGTTACTTAAAATCCTGCAGCTAAATCAAATATTTAATTTTCATCTAGTGTCAGTGAAAGATAACAGAGCTCGGCAGGTACTCTACATGAACAAATTGAGTTTTGGATTACAGCAAGTACTTCTATATTGTCCTGATAGCAATAAATACAGTGCATCCAGACAATGATAAAAGTTAAAGGGACAATCTTCCTAAGACTGATTTTGTCCTTGCTACTTTACCATGGCATCCAATAGAGCTAGTGGTTATTTGCAATGCACATACTCACTCCACTGGGCTGAATCCCACAGCATGGCATGCAGCAGACATTTGAGAGCGATCTACCCTCACTGCTGGGGTAGTATAGAGCTGAAATGCACACCTACAGGCTAAGCAGTCAGTATTCCATTTCTAGTCTTGTGAAGCCATCCAATTACTCACCATGTAATTACTTAGAAGTCAGTAAATAAAACTCACATGATCAGAAAAATACTGCTTTGTTAGAGAAAGGAGGAATGGGATAAATAGAAAATTAGGGGGTTCCTTTCCAATAGAGAAAAATATTATTTTCAAAGCTTGTATCCATATTTCCTCTCAAGTTCAGGGATGTTTGTCTGGATTAATTTCTAGTTTTAAGCTCCAGGATTACTTACCATCTAAAAAAAGCCTCACATTTGGGCAATGCATCTCAAGTCCTTTTCAACTAATTCAGCTTGCAGCTTCCAGGAGTTGGGCCACCTAGGATTTGCTCTATGTGCTGTTAGCAGCTGGCAGTGTGTAGGGGAATAGAAGCATTATACGAAATCCTGGTAATGGCTGAATCCTGCCTGCCAGCATTAGTAACTTACAAAAAACCAAACTCAAAAGTCAAGCCTAGTCTAGCAAATCTGCTGGCAGTCCAAAGCTGGAATGAACCCAAATTTACCTTCTGCCCTGTGTTTAAAATGACTATTTGAAGACAACTGAAATAATAATTAAAAAAAAAAAAAAATTAGGCAGCACACTGGTGTTGGTGAGAACTTTAGTTCTGTTACCCCCACTACATACAATGCAGAAAAGCCAAACCCCACCACTATAAAAGATATATCTGGCTTAGTACATACATATGAAAACCTTGTGGGTTGTTTTGCTTTGTAATATAACTGCCTAGGAGGCAGAGGGAGAAGATGTGATGCCAGTTTCATTCAAGTTCAGCTAGGTTTTAGGATCTGAAAATCTACTTTAGGTCCAGATAGCTGTAAGGTTACAAAGAAAGGTTTTATAAGGATTTGTTCCCAGCAAACCCTACCTATTTACAAGGGAATGTGCTCACAGTGATCTGTTAAAGGAAGACGACTGGCCTTCTGAAGTTGTGCACATAGGCCATGCAGACCAGTTCCCCACTTCAATGAGTTTCCTCCCAACCCACTTTCTGCTATTGCAGTGGGAAGTGCTTTAGAAGGCAACTTAGCAAGAGAGGACAAACAGAGAAAGTGTAGGCAAACTCTTCAGATTCAGGTTCTAAAGGGAGAACCTATAGATATATAATTCTATCCCTGCCATATTTCTGATCTAAGGTTGAGTGTCCTAAAAAGCTAGGATTATCCAACTACACTTGCAACTCAGCTGAACACGTTTTAGTTCCAGGATTTTTCTTACAATGTTCCATTTCAAATTTCCTTTGCTTTTATTTATCTCTCCCTTGCCTCTCTCTCCTTGGTATTTTTATCAAAGTTTTTCAGGCTGCTATAGCTCCCTATTTTAGGACCCTTTAAATAACCCAGATTTAGAATCTTCTCTCATAAATCAAATACAATATGACAAACCAACACTTTTCTTACGAGGTGAGTCCTCTCCTAGAGCCTGACTTGAGGAGCTGTATAACCCACAGACCAGGTCCTCTGAAATTGGAGTGAATAACTCTAACGAACAATCTCAGCTTTGCATTTCCTGCCTTTTTCCTCATGAAAACATGTATTAATAAACAGATGCTGAGAATCTCCAAAAAGCAGATCACTGTATTTAGCCGGCTGAAGAAAAGGCAGAAGCCTCAGTTTGAACACATGAATCTGAAAACATTTTTAACCTCTGATTTCTCCCGGAGAGCAAAGAAAAAATTCCTTTCTCATATGTGATACTATAAAAATTTTCTCCTCTGCAAGTGTGAAAACACTATGTCATAAGGGAAAGGTGGGAAATTTCTTTGTATGTTCTAATCTACTATGGCATATTTACAGTGTAGATTCTTGGGGTTAAGAGACATCCAGTGCTGCAGGCTTCTTTTGTACTACAAATAGTTGCAAATTATGCAGGGAGACCGATTACCTTGCCTTGGAGCTATTCGGCTCTCCAGGCTAAACAACCACTAACAGAGAGCTACTACAGAAATCAAATACATAGCTGGCTCTTTGCTGGTCTTGACTCCAGGTGGGAAAACCTGTATTCATGTCCACCCATGAGTTTTCAAGGAGGCCTATGGGAAAATAGAGTGGCAGTATAAAGAGAAGGCATGGGAATTATTTTGCAGTGCAGTACGATTCTCTATTTGCTCAGGAATTAAGAGGTAAGATGTAATTAATCACAACTCATTTACTGCTTAACCTTGACAAAGTCCCCAGTAATTGATTCTGTGCTCAAGTTTTCCTGTGCATATATTGGGAATATTAGCTAATGCAAACTTAGGAGTCACCAGATATTTGAAGACCTTTCAGGAACTTTCTGAAGTCAACAACTGGATTGCCTCTCAGAGTTCCCCACTTGCAGCTTATTATCTAAGAGGTAAATCAGTCATTTTACTGTAGCCACATTACTGGGCCTTAAGTAAGAGTTGCAAGGAAGTTATACCCCAGAATTGAGAGCCCTTTCCAATGATCTAATTGTCCCTTCACGGCACAAATGTTGGAACAACCCCCAGGACAAAACCAAAAAGCCTGTGATACATCCCAGTCACTGACCATCACAGCTTTAAGCTGAAGAATTTTGAGGGCAGTTAGCCTGGAGAGTAGCGATGATGAGCAGCTATCATTTTTGTTGAGCAGTATTTGAATCTCTTTATGCGTGAATGCCAAACGTTCTTTTGAAGAGAGGTATTTTAGCTCCCTTTACACTGCATCAATAGCATCAACACCAAAGGTACCAACATATTTGAGCGAGAAGCTAAGGAAATGCTTCTACTACAGAACGCAGCAAAAATATGCATGGGCACATGAATATGGAAAAAGATAAAAGCTCCCACCTTCTTTAAATTTCTTAGTCCCAGCCAGCATGCTGACATGTCTGAAATTGATTTGGTATAAGCAATGTGTTCTTTCAAATTTTGGAAGAAACTATAAGCCTAAAAGATATTCACTACTGCCTTCTTTCCCCTAAATGATATATCAAGCCTTCGCTAAGAACACACGCCTTGAACTGCACCCAGAACTTTTATGTACAAAGATATTAAGAAAAAATAAAACCTCTTCTTGCGTACCTGCGTAGAGATATTTCCACAGCCAAACTCTCAGCTACGTTATGCTGGGAGCACTAGCACAGGAATCAATAATTTGTGCCTGCTGTGTCAGGGGCAGTGTAAATTTACACCCGTGTCAGGTTTGAACTAACAATCAACAATTACTTGGTAAATTAAGGACAGCAGAAGAGTTTACTCTCAAATAAGACTGTTATTAAACAAAAGAAAAACTCAGCTCTGGATGAACTGAACCTATTATTTCTATTTGCACACAGTGCCAAACTAAGGCAGTTTTGTAGAGTTTTAGGGCTTTGATTTAAAAAGACATTCTAGTGACTTCTATTTTCAATTTTGCTAGTGCTGTTTTTGATATTTTGAATGTACAAATCCACACCCTTTCAAAACTTTTCTTCTGTCTTGACAATTCATAATTTGCCCAGCCACCAGTAATAATCAATGACCAAGTCTTTTCCTTGCTTGGATACAAAACCGGATAGCAAGAAGAAGCACGTGTCCCACCACAGTGAACGGCATAGCTCTGCCCAGTCTAACAAAAATAACACTATAGCACTCATACCTGGGAATGTCTCATCTGCTCGAAGTAATGCATACACGTATCTCTTTACTTACCAAAACCAGAAGACAATCCGATCAGGACCTGCTTAATACAAGCAAGTATTTTTTGCTAGCTACATATAAGCTTCACCTTATATCTTCATTTAAAAAACAAAAAAAAAAAACCAAACTATTCTGCCCTGAACCAGGTATTCAGTTGACATTGCGAGAGCTCAAAGGGAGGAGCATTGACTAAATTAAAACTCCACAGAGGGCAGGGATTTAACATATCTGATGAGATTGTCACATGTTCTGGGCTATAGATAAGAGAAACTCAAGATACACCTGTCAGTGCATAAACCAGAAAAGGCACAGATCCAGAGCCTGCTGCCATTCAAAGACAAGTTCCATATTAAGGAAGACAAAAATGAGTGCAAGGAGTTTCCTGTAATGCCTGCCACCTGAAACCCAGGTTCTTATATGATTTCCAAATACTTTTGGTTGCGGCTTAGTGTCTGTTTTACAGACCAATAAGAAAAGCTCTGATATTTTCCATACTCAGAAAGACCCCAAAACTCTAATGGCAGAATCTCACTCCTATTTGCTTCCACTTGACACAAGTGTTGGGTCAGGCTTTTCTGGGAATCTGATCATTTATGAGGTTACCTGTATGGGAGCAGAACTCTTCAGAAAATCAACCCTTTAATGTATGAAGGGCATGAGACATCTTATGATGTATGGGTGTGCACATGTGTTTGGTGATAAGGAGTAAAGGAATACAATGTTTCAATATGTTGTGCCCAAAAAAATTTTAAAAAAGCATTGTCATACAGTTTCACAATCGTCAGTTAAAAATAACAAAATCTGTTGTTCTTATAAATAGAGGGCCCACAAGACAAACAGCAGTACTTCAGTCAGTATATGTGATCAAAGGTCCTGGTAATACTGTCTGGTTTTGTGCCATGGACTACATACTTGGTGGGTCTTCTCTAGGTTGGCAACACATTTTGATGCACTATTTACCCAGGTTTGGGTCAAGGTTATGCCAATTCCACTTAATCTGACCTTTCCTCCACATGCAGCTCAGCAGTGATCAGGACACCCAGACAGCACTCAACAAGGCATTATCAAACTGGCACTGAGAACCAGCGTATAAGACATTGTCCTCTAACCACCTGCTACAAAAATGCAGCAAGAGCTGGCCCGTGCCTGAAGTTCACATGAAGGCCCAGAGTGCCAAGATTGAATTTGTAACAAGCAGGACAAAATTCCCTGCCTGGCAAGAGCTAGTCAAATGCAAGAAAGGAAAAGGGTCTTGTGCAAACTAATATTTTGAAAGAGAGAGGGGAGATACCACCACTCTTGTGCAAGCTTAACAGAAATTCAGTAGTGCCCAGGGTCATCAAGGCTTGCTTGGCAGCAGCCTCCAGGCTTACGTTAAAGGATCTCTAGTGCAATACCAACTCCGACAGCCCTGTTCTGATCGTTGGACCACTGATCATATGAGTTCCTGCAGCTGCCCAGTTTTTCAGAAAAAAAAAATCCCTCCTAGAAAAAGGTCCACAGACCTGAATGCTGCTTAAACAACAAGGGCTACGCGTGCTTGTTGCATGAAAGGCAGAGATCCCTTTTGACATAAATGCATACTGAATTGTCTGGGAATAATGGCAGAACTGGAAGAATTAGTACTGAAACAGAAAGTATCTAGTGTTGCAAGAAATAAAGAATTCTTTTTAAATTACAAAGTCATCCAAAGGGGCAAATATATTTTTCTTGCTTTCTTGAGTTATATTAAAGTGATGGTGGAAAGGAAAGATTCTGGGCTTTTATGGAAATCAGGCAGAAAAGCTGAATAGTTATTGTAAATGTTACAAATATCACCTGCTTTGGCAACTTTAGCACACATTGTTTTTTCTTACTTTAAACAGAGGATAGGCTGACACAAAGCACCATCATGTATGTATCTGAAGCAAAATTTAAGTGAGCAAAGCCTGGGTTATATTTGCAAAATGCTTCCTAGACTATTGAGTCTCATACCTGGCATTTTCAAAATCCTACAACTATCCTAAACCTTATTTATACATCAATGATTTTTAAAATAGATTTGGGGTTAGGGAGTGTGGTCTAAGGTTTAAAGCAAAGGGCTGAGAAACAGGAAATTTGGGAGAATTGGGTTGGATGACAGCCTGGATAAATGCACGTGGTTTGTTTGCATGATTTTCAGTTAATAACAAGGGAGTTCGAGTGTCTCAAAAAACTCAGGAAAGGGAAATAAAGCTTTATCCTACCAGTTATAAAAAAATCAAAAACCTTCATAGGAAGGTAGCTCAGCTTCTAAATAGCAATGGAAAGTAGTTAAGTGCCTTATCACTTAAAATGGGAATGGAGAAAGCCCTAGATAATGTAGAGCAAGAGACAAAGCTGTGCCAGTTTGCAGCAGGACATCTAAAAGAGTTGGGATTTTTTTCCCCTGTGACTGCAGAAGTGCTGTGACATGACAGACAAGAACCAACAAGTGATCAGCTGAGTGTTCCTGTCCTCTCGCTGATACCAACTAATGATTCAGAAAAAGGTGAACAAGATCCCTTGAATGTATTACGGAAACAGTCTAAAACATTCTTTAGCTGTTTTTCCCAAACCTGGTCTTCCATGAGAGAGGGCCTAGAGGCAGACAAGATAACAATATGTCTTGTAATTGTTATCCTACCTAGGGCAAGCTCAGATATTGGTTTTTGCGTTTGTGCACGTGGGCAAATGTCTGATTTCTTAAAGAAAGCTTGGCGAGCTCATAAATAAGTCTTCAGGAATAAGACATCCAATTATTTGAGGTGAAGGGAGGGCTAATTTCATAGCTATTAAACTGTTTCACCGCTGATTCCAAGGCTGTGTCTTTTCTTTGATCTTCTTTGATGATCACCCCCATCCTAAACTGCAGATCAACACAAGCTCCAAGGAGCTGTAAGCAAGAACAATGCTGAGTCTCTCGTGGTTCAGAC
The DNA here is from genome assembly GCF_017976375.1 of Cuculus canorus. Taxonomy (NCBI): domain Eukaryota; kingdom Metazoa; phylum Chordata; class Aves; order Cuculiformes; family Cuculidae; genus Cuculus; species Cuculus canorus. The sequence goes on from NC_071405.1 coordinate 19,224,144, forward strand.
TATACAGGCAGGGCTTGATCTTAAAGGTGAAAGTGCTAACTCTGGAGTCGAACTGATAGCAGGAGTTTGATTTAAATCTGGTTCTCCTAGTGCCTAACTTTCAGGTATTTTCACATGGTGAATTCAAGCCCTTAAATTAAATGTAAAAGTTGTTTAACGGTTCAGCCAAGCTTTTTTGTTGCAAACCTTAACAATAAAAACAAGCAAGTTATTTACATCACACCAAAATCCTACTGTTTAAGGTCAGCTTACTAATCAGACTTGTGAGCATTGTTGATTAATCACTAAAATATTGTTGCTTAAGTATTATTGCTTAAACTTAAGACTTTCTTTTCAGATATCATTATCCTTATGAGATGGGAACATCAGATTAGTTTCTTCTAAAAATTTTATCTTTTACAGCTTACTTATCTTCACTTTCTGGCATAATTACCTGTATTTTTAATTTCTTTAAATGTCACATTCTAATGTCCTTCGTAAATAGTATACTGAGTGTGTAGAATATAAAAAAACACCTCTCAAAGTATGTCCACTTTATTCACATATTTCTGCAAGAAAATACCATATCCATACTGCAACCCAGATCTGTCTGCTTTCTGTATGTACCCCAACAAACACAACTGCAGGCACACTCAGAGCATGTAGATGCTGTGTACACTGTTAGCATGTCCCTAGAAACACATGCACAGGCTTTTGCACTAAAAACAGATTCCTTGTAAGGCAGTCGTGCAGAACAAGGTGGCTGGGAAAGCAAGAACACATATCTCCAAAGGCTCAAGAAAGAAGATGCTTTTTCAGAGCAATGCAATTACATTTGCCTGTTTAGAGATTCAGGCAGACCACAGAATAAAGGCGGAGGGGGGAAGGTTGGCTTAAAATTAGCAAAGCTCTACAGAAACAGCTAGATAGTCATAACGAATTCAGCTGGCCAAGTGATTGATTTTACCCATAGAAAGAAAAATCTTAAAATAGAGACATGCTGGATGGCACATATTTTCCAGTAGTATTCCTTTAACATTCCCTCGCTTCTTTTGGAAAACTTGCTTTAAAGAAGTCATCCTCCAAGTTCATCCAAGCCCTCATCTTTATGATTAGATAAAGTCCTACCCTGTGGCAAGTACTATCACTGTTCATGTTATGTGGTTGTCTTCCTCAGAAAAATGCTCATCTTCAAGTTTTCAACAGCTTACATGAGTACTATTTTTCCTGAAGTTTCCTTCTTAAGAGATTTTATGTTACAAGTATCAGATGAAATGCTTGGCATGGCCATTCCCTTTATTTAAGACTGATTTTGTCTTTTTGGAGGGAAGGCGGTGTCTCTCTATGCATCTGTGTAGATGTAACTCTATTTTTTACCACACAATGAAACAGTAAAATGTCTTGATATTTTCCACCAAAAAGAAGTAATAACAAAAATCCCAATAACTTTGGGATGAGTTCACTCCAGGAATGTTTCTGAAAAAAAAATCACAGATTATATTTCAAAAGAGAGTAATGAATAATGGAAAGTATGAACTGTGAAGTTGTATTATATCAGTTGTTTTTAGGTTAGCCACATTTAATTTTTAAGCTCATAATTCTTAAGAAATGCTAATCACATGTTAGACTTATTTGTAAATTTACATAATGCCCTGAAGGAGACACTGATTGTTGCATTGTGTGGTGACTCATGAGCATCTCTATTTCAGGCTGCCAGGACTGAGAAAGCAAACTAAGTTGTATGATCTTGTATGAACTGTGATTACATTTCCAGTAGAGTTATCTTCAGGACACTCCACAGCACTTTTTAACAATCTAAGATATGAACAGCAAAAAAAGGGTGATATATATGAGTTTTTAAGCATGAGACTTAACATCCTTTCCTTTCATTCTGTTAAAACTGAAAATTATGCACTCTAAGCGTACATATACACTTAAGCAGGACTATCCTATATTTTGGTTGTCCACTCCATTCAAGATAGATAGTTATTCCAAAAAATGCACACAAAAACCTTTCAAACACTATGTGAAAGTCCTTTTCATTAATAAAGATACTACTACTTCCTAATTTCACTTCCAAATTCAAGTATCACTCACTTTACAGAATAGTTCTTGTTCTCTAAATATAAGTAAACCTGCATGCATACCACATTTAGTAACGTCTGTTTCAAAATTGAATTCTTTATTGCATGTCAATGAAAAAATAAGCCTATAGTAAACTCAAAACTCTATCAAGTGATGCTATCTGTTTTTTTCTTCTACTAACAAGAAAAATACATTTAAAATATATTTAATTAAAGTATTATAAATGAATAAATATATCATGAATGACAAGGTATAGCAATGGACACAATTAAAAATAGTTACTTGGGTTCCTATTTATCTGTCAAGTTTACTGATTTATCTGTTGTCCATAAAAGAACATCGGATGTAATCTAATGAATTTTTAATGGAAGAAAGCTTGACAAAATACTGGCAGATGGTATTTTTGGTAATGATCCAGACTGCAATGATCTCAGTAATTACTTACAGTATCTATTTACCTGGTCTCAAACAAAGGGGAGGAAAAACCTAAAATAATTCAAGTAGCTTAGGCTTCTCTGGCACTGCAAATGTTTCAGTCATGGAGGCAGTTCATTAGCTTCTGTAGCAGGAGAAAACATGAAATTAATTAAAACAGCATAAATGCAGCAGGAAAATCTTCCTCCTCTGCAGTCAGTTTGGGAATGGAAACTTACCTAGTTCTCATGGTCCGCTTTTTTTTTTTTGTTTTCCTGTTGTTGCTCTGAAGTGGTCAGTTCAGTGGAAATTTTGTCCTTTAAAGGAAAAAGTTCTCATAGCACCACTGGACTGCTCCAGCTTGCCTCTTCTCAGGGAGTGGTGATCTGTTTCCAGAACAGGATCAATGAGAATAAGGAAGGCTTTAGGAGTCATGAAGGATTGTTGCATGCCCTGAAAATCTTCTTTTTACCTCACAATGACATGGAATGTGATATAGGGCAACTGTTTTTCTGCTTCCCTCTACAACTCACAGAAACAACTCCAAACAGCTACTGAAAACCACAAGGAGTATCTCCTGACTTTTTCACAGTTGCACAGTTTCTGAAACCTGAAAGAAATACTTCCATTCAGATACTGAATGTCCCATTGAAGGCACAGTTCGATGATCTAAGTAAATACAAATGGAAGCCTCGTGGAGATTTTCATATATACCGAAACATATAATGAGGAAACTCTTGCAATTAACATTATATAGGAAGCCCCATTGGAATAAAAAAAGCCTGTTGAACTTTCTCTCCCAGACTCACCTAATGAGATACTTCCAGTGCTGGGAAAACTTATTTATCTATTGTCTCCAAACTATCCATCCCAATATAAACAGGATACTCCAAACTTCAAATCGGATCAGCACCAGTGTCATACAGTATAAATTAAGAGGTCATTGCAATCTGATCAAGAGGAACTAAGTGTGATGCTGAACGGTTTTGAACGACAAAGAAACAACATTATACTGAGGTACACAGATGTTGGTGACAGGCACGGGAAATATCATGAAAGAATAGCTATGATGTTTACATGTACTTTCAGTCAAGGTACCCAGACTCACTATTGTCAAATTAGTCTGTACTAGTGATGTACTTCTGGTTTAAGCACTTTGAGATGCCCTGGGAGCACAAGTTGCAAAGTTGAGCTATTTTCTATCAAGTATGAACTGCTGTGGACAGTTTTAGCACTGTGAAATCCTGAGCCCCTCACAGTGCCATTCAAGTCCTTCCATAAAGACCTACAAAGATCACTTAGAGAGAACTTCTGCAGCTAGTAAAAATCTGCTGCTCCTTCCGTGGTAATATCAGCTACAAGACTTCATTTTCTAATGAAGCAAGTGCTTTTCATTTACAAGTACAGTCTAATAAGTTCTGGTTTGGTCTAACTTGGAAGGTTTTGTCTAACTTCCTGTGAGACTCCGAGCAAACCTCAGAAGGATTTGTCTTATAAGACATCTGGCCAGATCTAGTGTACAGCACTTTCTGTGCTCAGACCTTCACCATGTGTGAGGCTGGGACGTTGGCTTCATTAGAAGCACATAGGTATTTACAGTGAGTAAAGTGATGCATCAACCCATGGAAATGATACTCACTTCAGCTGAAGTTGATTTGTCTATGATTGAAGTCCTTAACCAACTTTTAGGTCCTTTGTTCAAAGTTTATATTTGGGAAAGGTTTATTATGCCTCAAGAATTCTTTTCTTCATCAGAAAGCAAGATCTTAAGCAGAAGTCATCCTCTTCAGATACTACTATATGAATAATCTATTTCCAAATTATTTTTTTCCCTCTACTATGGACATCATCCTTTCCAGAAAAAAACACTCTTACAAATAAATATCTGGGAGTAGTCAGAGTCTGATTTCTGATAACAAGTTACTTATTAATGATCCTATTTTTTCATTAAATTGTTATTTCATTACATCTGCCTTCACTTGACTTACACAGCTGTCAAATAAGAAGCAAGTCCTGAAAGGTGTTATTTGTTTCTTCCAGATTACCAAGTAGCCCCTTATAGCAACAATGGATATAAAGGTCAAAATCACTAATGGGCAGGTTACAGCAATATTCACAGAACTCAGCAGTCTCCTTTCACGGCTTTTGGGGGTTATTTTTTAACAGGAATTGGATAATTTAGAAATAGTTATTTGTTTGGTAGTTCCAACAGCCTGTCCAGCATACTGTAATGAGTAGTATTTCTCTTAGTACACTTAGATGTAACCTTTTCCCTGGCTTTCCTTTTGGTGTTTTGTTTTGTTCTTTCTTATTTATATTCAAAAGCAGTTTTCAGATATAGGATCCTACAAAACTTACTGTAATAAAAGAAGACAAAGAGGAAGAAAACTGTTAAATACAACTAAATCACAAGGTGAGTTTATTTAGGAAGTTGCTAGATGTTCTTCCATTTGAATTTTCTTTTCCTGTAACAGGTCTTCAGTTGTACCTTTGTTTTTCACCTTTTGTCTTTTGCATGCTCATTGAAATCGGAGCTGTGTGTGTAACTGATGCATTCACAACCATTTATCCAAGTTTCATGTGCCACGTACAGCTCAGCATGCTTTATTCAAGCACACACGTTTTTTAACAGTGCAATTCTGTGCAGACTCAACTGCTGTCCTTGTACTTCTCAAGTTTCTCTCCCCGTTATCATTCTTAAAAGTTGAGTAGGTCATATTGTTTAAGATCTAGTCAGGGTGGCATTGGCTATTATATTAACTACAGTTTTAAGTTTACTTTGTCGAATGTCAAGATTCCACTGTGTATTAATAACCAATATTAAAATAAGAAGACACAGAAGAGGTATATTTTCCCTTATTGTTTATTATAATAGAAGAAAAACAAATCTAGAAAGCACATTTCATGGAGCACCATATGGTAACAAAATTTTGCTGGCTCTCCTACAAAGTGTATTTTTGACATTTAAACAATGACACACACATAGTCAGTACACAAAGGCATCTACACCCTGGTGATCTTATTAACATCCCCAAAGAGACCCCTCTTTCAAATACAGAAACATTAAGGTGCACAGAGGAATGCTAATGTGAGAACATCTGAACGCCAACTGAGTTAATTACTCTTTTGTTAGCGATCTTCATAAGCACACAAGCTTTCATTGTCTCACCCTAATCTTTCTTCTCTGAAGCCTCCAAATTGGGCTCAAAGGGCACTGAATACGGATACAGTGCAGGCACGGTGTAGAGTTGAACAAAACTGGCCAATATTCCCTACCTGATACCTCTTATTGCTTTGGTTATAGTACTGAATGAAAGTCTAAACTCTTATACCTACATTCCACATCACAGAAAAGCCACTTTCACACATACAGGAACATAACCTCCCTCATCATACATGCCTGAACACACAGCACGGATACCTTTTGAGAAGCTTTGTAGGTTTCCCCACCAACATAACCTTCATAAAAATGACTACATTTTGTTTTTCGAAGTGTTCAGACAGTTATACAACAACGTATTTCATAACATATTTCTTTCTTTTTAATAGGGCATGTTTTCCCATTCCCTTAAATTCATGTCATTGTCTACAAAAGCACGAGCAAAATGCTATCATTTTCATCTGTACAAAATGTTTTACATTCATTTTATACAGCGCTAAATTATGACACTAAGCATAGAACGATGTAGAATGATAGCCCAGAATAGCTTTTTACCTTGCTCAAAAAAAAAAAAAAAGTACTGGAAGTTTCCCATACTAATGTTGAGACATAGCATTGGGGTGTCTATTATATACAGTAGCCTTCCAGGATACTTTCAGGCACCTATTTTGTGAGCTATTGCTCAATATGTATGTCACGCTGAAGCACCTCAAGTAATACAGTTTAGTGTCCTCAAACAGTGACAGTAAGAGACAAAAGCAAATACAGCATCACAGCAGACTAGACCAATTCTGAAGTACAATGCTAGCAAGGTAGCAAAATTCCTGCCTGGACCAAAAAACCCTACTGTTTCAATAATGTTGGCTATCTAGCATTTGTCCGCTTCTATCATTAACAGAGGACAAAGCATGAAGTTTAAATTAAAAACACTTCTATAAAATGTTTTAGTTTTGTCAACAAAGAAAAAGGAGAGCTTATATTTCTATCAGTCACTTACAAAAGACTTTTTTTGCCCCTAAGCCCCTTTCTCTTTGAAAAACTTCCCCTGCTTTCTGGCCACAAATTTTCTGGGGAAATCTAAGGATTTGCAAAATGTATTTCTGCCTTGATAATCAGTGAGACGGAACTTTTTTTACATTTTGGGCAGGGTAATGCATTCATATTGCCAAGAAATAAATGAAGTTATTGTATATTTTTTCTTGTGGAAAATCCTTGTGGATTTCCCATTTACAGGAGCCAATTTTATAATTTCTTTATACTGTGGAATGCACAGGCATCCATGAATAACAAGAAAAAAACAATGGAAATTCAAAAGGAAGGGGAAAATGGCCCTGAAAAATAACTGTAATTTAGATATGCAAAACAATATTAACTGACTGAATGACTAATTCAGACTGTCTCCTCCGAGCTAAAGATACGTTTCAACAGCTGTGCTAAACATTTAGCTACCATTTCCCAGATAAACAGTTCAGACTTCAACTGTGTGATGGGGAAAAAGAGAAAGAAAAGACTTATTAGTTTAAGTTTTACAAAGCCTATGGAGCTGCTGTGGATTAATAGTTTCACATGACTGAAGAATAGGATATAATAAGGAAAAGAAGTTGTGCTGGGTATACTAATACATATTTTCACGTGGAGTAACATCTACGCTTCTTTACTGTAACATCACTGTCCGATTCTCACCTGAGTAATAGGACAGTGTAGCAAAACCAGAAGAGATTCAGAGACAGGCAAAGAATATGGACCTGTATAACAATGTGAATTATTGTTTGGCTTATGAAACAAAAAGAAAAAAATTTATGTAAATTTCTAGATAGAGTATATAATAGCTGTCATACAGGAAAAAAATGGGATCAGTGATGTTTATATTGTTTTAGCATACAAGAGCAATAGATGAAAATGACGTTGAAAAGCAGCTAATTTAAATCTGGAAAAAAAAATGGTTTTATTTATTTTTATTTGTTCTGAAACATAATGGGGTTTGATTTTAGTATTCCCTATCTCAAGAAATATTTAGATCTCAAAAATCTCAGTATCTTACAGGGGTGATGAGACATCAACAGTCACATTAGACAAGATAAAAATAATACGGGCTGAAGGTAATGAAAGTTCTAGAAAAAAATATTGCACCTTCCCCTGAAGCATCTGATACAGTCAGAGGTAGGACATTGGATTAAATAAAACATATAGTTTGGCTATGTTACTGTTTCTATGATATTAGGTTTGAGAATGTTAGTTATATATCCCAGTTACTCATGAAAATGTATAACAATCATCCACATTGAGCAATGAGTTACAGTAACATTAATGAACCACAGGACAGAATAATAATAATAATTATTATTATTATTGGTCTGAGACACCACTTATGTGTACATGCATATGTATATACATACATTAAAATATGATATACATATATATGTACACATAAACGCATACATACCTATATACACACAGACAGACATATGCCATCTGAGAAGTGGAGCTCACCAGAAGGTCTGAAGACCATTCTTTACACCCTTCTCCTATATACATCACCAAACTCTGTGTGTGTGTGTGTATGTGTGCAAGAACAAATACACAATAATAAAGGGACGTTGTGAAAATGAAAATATTTATGTATGTATTTTCTGTTCTTGCCAGTGTTAGTATTATTATATTATATTCCTGACAACAGTCTGCATGAGAAATTAAAAGAAGTAATTTGATTTTTGCCACTTACCCTGTTTCTGTTTCATGTTTCTGCCAAAGTTGAGAGAAAACTTGAATAGTCCATCTCCTTATGGGTTTTCATTTATCAGCAGTAATGCGTTAGCTCATTGTAAACTTGCCTTTTCATCAGGCTTGATTAAATAATTCTAGTTGTAGAAATACCTACATTTAATATATACTCTAAGTTGACAATACCTCTTTAAACATAATTAATAATTCCTCAAACCTATTTGTATGAAAATTCTCCCATCTTTTACACTTATTCACTTTAATTTACACTATTTGTCATCCCTGCTTCTCTGGGAAGGCTTTTGAGTACATAAGTGAAACAAATAGACCATCACCTCGTCTGATAGCAAATCTGCAGCTAATTAGTTCTGAGGCTGCAAACAGCTTAACTGCCAGACAAACTAAACCAGGTATAAAATAGTTGCAGGTATCTAAGATAGCAAAAATCAGCATGACTACATTTAACAGGGTAAATGACAGCATAAGTATCCATTTCAATGAGGTAAAGTTGTGTATATATTCCCCCCATCCCCAAAATAAACCTGTAAGGACATTATCTCAAATAAAAAATAAAAGTGAGAAATAAGTTATTTTTAAAAAGCTACAAATGAAATTACCTTTAAGCTTATTGCTGGACAAAAAGAGATTAAAGGGGCAAAGAAACAAAGTAGAGAAGGAGAGAATATTGATAAATGTACGTTGTTAGAACTGAGAACCGAGAGTTGTTTGGCATCAGCTGTGTTTTGTTTCCTGATGCATGCTCTAGATGGTTCTCACTGTTTTGTTACAAATAGTCTGGATTTTTTTAGTTTTCAAATTGTAATGGACTTCTTTGATCACCTTTGTCTTTTTGGTCCAACTCCATAGACTTTAACATCTTTCTGAGCAGGCGCAGGCCTGTATGATGTATGCAAACATATAATTACACAGTTAATAAGCTGTGCAGAGGCATCCATAGAGAGTACAAATACCAACACACAATGTTTCATGTTGATGTAAGCAGCCAGTCTGCCTGCACGATGCATTGCATGGTGGTTCCTGTAGTCTCTGAACAAAAAAATCTCTACAAGAGAGGACAACTGCCCCACTCCACTGCATTTCTATGCAAAGTAATTGCAAGCACCCTGGCTCCTCCCGGGTCACCTGCATTGGCCACAGGAGGGTAAAGCAATGTTTCTGATTAAATGCACAGCATTGCTTTTCCATGGATTGTCTTCCAAGTGGCAGCTTTCTGGGTCACCCCAGGGCTGACGAGCCGGGTTCCTGGGTCTTATCTCACCACCCTTCCTGCTCTCCAGCAGCACCTTTTCGCAGAAGCCTCTTCAACTCTTCGGTCCCATAGCGAGCACAGGAGTGGGATTCTTTTTCATACAGTAATGTTTCTGTAGATTTAGGTTTTTTGTTTTATTTTCTTTTCCTAGGTAACATTCATTTGACCTTGTTACCAAATGTGTTCTGCAATCATCTGAAAGGCCTTATTCAAATGAGCATATGTTTTCTTTTTTCTTGCTTTTACATCACCTTAAAGGGACACATCTGTTGACATAGCTTCTGTAGAGATGATTTCATCTTTTGCTGAAGTTTTGTTCGAGCCAAAGCCGAACCTCCTGCAGATTGTAGAAAAAGGGGCCTTTACCTCCCAGGTAGGCAATTTTTTGTCTCTGCACAATGCATACTCGCTCAAATGAAACGCCATAGGCCACATTGGCATTGTTGTCCATACAGTCAGCCACCACTTGGCACTGAGGCGGCAAAGAAAAGCGCTCTAAGAGCTGATGAGCAGCTGCGCATCGGTCTTCCTGGTTCCTATGTTTCTTAACTTCAAATGAAGAGGGAGAGATTCCAGGAGCAGCCCAGCCATCTGACGGGTGAGCCTCATCAATGTAGACCAACAGAAAGTCAGCCACACCAGAGAACTCCTCCACCAGCTTGCTGAAGGCCGACAGCTGGCTTGTGAACGGTGGTCAGGTAGCTGAACCAAAGTTGACCACCAATGGCCGCTCAGAGTTGGCAAAATCCAGAAGGTGGCATTTGGTTCCACACTTGCTACCGACACTCTTCTTATTGCTGCCATTGCTGCCATTGGCTATGTGGATTACACTGGAGTTTGGGGCTTCTCCTCCTAGTTTGACCTGATGGCAAAACAAATTAAAACATTGCAAGTTAGTGTGACTTGCTTGCCCAGTGTCCTTGTGATTACTCTCTTCAAATAATCACCTGCTCAAAGAGTTCATCTAACTACCTGCATGGACACTAGAATGGAGATATAGCAAATTATCAAAAGCAGCAACTTCAAAAAGTTCATCTAGTCCATCTCCACTAACAGTGCCACAGCGTGTGGCATTTCTAACAGGTATAGTACTTTATTACTGCTAGAAAATTTGATCCAAGATCTGCCTTGTCCTGTCCACTACACACACAGTCCTGTTCATCCTTATGTATTTGCAGACTCATTTATTTTCAGACAGATTTCTTCTTCCAATTTCTTCTAACTTTTTTCTGTGAGACAAAATTTTTAGACATTATTTGTTCTCATTGCTGTCCTCTAAGTTTTCTCTATTTGATTAACATCTCCATTGAAGGGCAGCATTTGAAACTTCAAACGAGTTTTTACTAATTCTGAGAATGATCAGGCAATTACTTCATGTATCTTACAGGCCACCTGTTCATGCATTCCAGGTGTTTGCTTTTTACAAAACATGTTAACTGTTTTGGAAAAAAAAAAAAGTAGACTGTTGACTAGGGGTTAACTAGTGGTAAGTTATAAATCCTAGGTCACTGTTTTTGCCTTTCTAGTTACTTCCCCTCATGGATTTGGGTACTTCATCAGCCCAGCTTAAATTTAGTGTTTTGCACTTGATCCCATTGAACTGTATCCTACATTTCAATCCATTTTCCCAATTCTCCAAAATTACTCTATATTGTATTCCTGATCTTCGCAACACATGCAGTGCCTCTCAGTTTTGACAGGTTTGCAGATTTCATATGTGTGAATTCTCTTCCATCCTGCAGTCCAAGAATGAAAACATTCAGAGTACCAACACAAGAGAGATCTCTGCAGATGCCCACTCAGTATCATTCTGTTTTGACAGTGGACCATCCAAGACTGCATTCTCCAAAAGGTTTTTTAACCACTTTGCAGTAATTTCATCAGTGATTAGGTCACACATTTCATTCTCCTGCAATGTTTCTCAAGATGACTGGGGGAAAGCAGCAGGAAAAGCTTATATGATGGGTTTATATGATGGCTGAAGCAGGATGAAGTGAAAATGGACTGTTCTCAGCTCTAATCCCAGATATAACACACAACCAACAAGCAGTTGTGGAAAAGTCATTTTGCCTGACCATTTCTATTTCCTTGCCTATAAAAAAGAGAACATAAGTATCTCTGAGATAGGACTGTCAGAATAAGGTAGAGCCTGCAGAGGGCTCCAAGGTCCTCAGCTGATAACTGCTACAAAACTACAAAATACTATTACATAAGATAATCAGTTTTTAATTACTGTTGCCTTGGCAATTCCCACATATCTGCCTTTAACATCAAACTCTAGTACAGCAGTGAAATTATGTTTTTTTATGTCCCTGATTCTTTGTATCTCGCTTTGTCAACTTGATTATGGTCAGAAGTGTTGCTTTGAATGAAACGTACAGGGCCAGATTCTGAAGTCTTTCATAGTTTATTTCTTTCTTTCTGAAGCTAAACTCCAATTGAAGTCAATAGAAGTTAATACTGAACTAGAACTGAGTGAAAACTGTATAAGTAATTAATTTTTGGTGCATTTCTATTCTACATTACATTACAGGGTACACTGGTGTGTCAGATACTCAACTGATGTGAATGCTGATAAACATAGGTCCAGAGGCAAGTATATTATAGATACTGGATCCTCCATTTCTCCCTAAGAAACCTGTAGTTATTCATGATACAGCATCATTTCATCAGAGTATCAATAGAAACAAGTTTGTTAACACACTGCTCTTAAAGCTAACAGAATTCATAACTACACGAGATGGTCTCACAGCATGTTCGCACACAATATAAACATTATTTTTGCTGATTTCAGTAGGGCAAATTGAGACACAACTGTGCCAACATTCACTTGGAAATCAGCAAGGAAGAGAACCACAGAAAGACTGACTGAGACCCACAAATCTCTCCAGGTCCAGCGTATTGTGACTGCCCGACCAGGAGCAGAGGATGTTCCACTGCAGCTGCACCACAGGCAAGGGAAGTAAGTGATGCCTCAGAAAAGCACAGGCTCTTGTGGCCCCCCTCTCCATAAACCTGCATCTCCAGCATTGCTCTCTGCTAGAGCCCTAGTAACAGTTTAAGAAAAAAAAAACGCCACATGCCCATTTGCTTTTGAAAGCAAGCAAGGTTGGTTTGAAATAGGTGAGTTTAGGACCTGCTGTGTGAGTGGGCTGTCCTTTGAATTCATGGAGGGAAAAGAGCTGTATCCCAGTTTTCGAGAAGAAAGGATCTATCTGCAGAGAGGAAGGCATTAAAGAAGAAGAATTAAGCACCTTGCAGCATTTAAGAAATGCTGCTATAGGCCACCTACAATTTAATACGTACTCTTCTGAGCAGCTCTTGAACATCTAATTTCTCTCAGCTGTTCTATGCAGTAAGACAAGTAGAGCAGGAGAGAGTAAGGTAAAAGGCTAGACTTGAGCAAAGATATACACAGGTCAAGATCTTGTGGCAGCCATATAATCATCTTGAGGGCTGCATTCAATTCATAAGATTGCTAGACATCTCAGCATTTTGCATTAAGTTGGTAAATACCGAAATAGCACAGATCTCAAGAAATACAGCATCTGTACTTCTGTACAAACACCAGCTCCCTTTTACCTAGAAAGCTTAACTGTTCTTGCGCTACTACCAAGCAAATGCTTTTTACAGAGCCAGCTTGCCCAATATGTTCCTTTCGGGCAAAGCCTGACATGTAAGTATCTGTGCTGCACCCACTCCCTGGATGAATAATGGACCTCAGTATTTAGGAGTGTGCACTCATCCAGTCAAATAAAAGAAGTAGTAACATGTGATTTATCTCATAAATTGTAATTAAGCAGCACGCTGAATTTCTGATATTTGCTGGCACTCTTCAGAGAAGAAGAAATAAAGGTAGAAAGGATAGAAGAAACTAAAACTCAGCAATGATGAGAGATGCACAGGAGATGCTCAGAAGAGAGACATCCGAGCAGCTGTTTCCCCTCACTAGTATGGTTTTATTTTAACAAAACTATTATGACTGAAAATACTCTAACCAACACTCTTGAACTGGGAAACCAGTCTGCTTCTTGATTATATTTAGGCAGAAAGAGACACTACATATTATAAGTTTCTCATTACCAACTCTTCATTCAGGCCTACTAAACACTTCTTTAGGTGAGTTTGCAGACCCTGAAGGAACAGACTAACGAAACAACTCCCACTGAACAACAGCTTGGTAATGCCCTTCACGTACTATTTAACATTGAATCCAAAGGTGGTAATGTATTTCACTGTTGTCCAACAATGCAAGTTTGCATTGTCTCTCATACTCTTTATTGACTGAAAAATGAATTTAGGAAAAAAAGTACAAATATGACCTACGTCACTTTATAGCAGTTTCTCTTCATTTCCCACAGCCATGAAGTAAGCCTCTTGGCCACAGGTTACCTATCATTTTAATTTTTGTTTCTGGGAGCACTCGTGTTGCGTTTTTTCCCCTTAATGAGACATCATTGCCAAGCAGGCATTCATGAGGCATTTTCTGCTCTTGTAGAGGAGAAATTAGGTCGGTGCCTTGTTCTATGCCAGTGTCAAGCACTCCAAAAAGCAGCCCTGCCCAGTCGTTAATGCTTAAACATAAGCAGCATCTCCACTAATTGGTCCTGATGAAGTGCTGACGTTCCCAAAGGGACTCTTTATTTCACCAGGCTCTGAACCGATTGACACAGGATGACAATATCATCCTTGCTGATCATCTGCATAGTAGGCCTTGGCTGTCTTCTTTGTTGTTATTTATTGAAAGAAAAAATAGCTTTTGGAAAAGAAAATCAACACAATGAGAAAACAAAAACTCCACGTATTCAGCCAAACTGCTTTTGAAATCTTACACAAAGGCAGGCAAAGTATAAATTCTGAGAAACAAACTAGCAGGATTCCCCTCACACGCAATCCAGCACTTCTATAATCACGTACTTATGTGCGTGAATATTTGGGCATTCGGCATCAGCCTTCTGGATGAGGTGGAAACTGGAGAGCACATTGGCACCCCCTCCTACACAGCCAGTATGGGACGTGCAAGGCAGGCCAACCAAATCTGAGAGCCAGCCCAACACCAAAGCAGTGACTTGCATCTTTTGTGTGAATTTTGCATTTGCTTGATAGCCTTGGTAGCGCATCTCTTTCTTCATATCTGCACACAGAGTGAAAAGAGAACAAGGTTGTTACTGCTCTGGCATGCAGACTGCAAAATGAAGGAGACTTAAGAGTGGGAAAGAAAGCCCCATTCATAAACTACAGGCTGGAAATAGCACATACAGCTAACTGTTGTACATTCTCCATGAGGACTAGGAAAAGGCCCATGGACAAAACATGGCATCCTCATTTACCTTTTCTTTTTACTCATTTTGCTTTTAGCAACTTTAGCATAATTCTCCTGGGATCCTGTGTGCTGGAATATGGTTTTCATTATCTGTATGAGAGGTTTTCAAAAAGTCTGGCAGATGCATCAGGCTGCGTCCGCCCCCTAAAGAAAATAGGTTCTACCAGACAATTAGCAGTCTGTGATGTTAGCCATTTAAATATGGACATGCTGTGCTTAGGACCGGAGTCCAGCAACTGGTAATGAACTAAAGCCGTGAAGCTTTTGCTCTTTTTAAATTCTCCGCTTTGACTTGATTTTATCCCATTCAGCTAAATATAGCCTCTGAACTGCCCGATACTTCTCAGTGCTTCACCCAAATCATAATCAGACTCTGATTATTAGGCTGGAGAGTTATACAAATTATTAGTTTTGTTTTCTTTATTTATATGATGGGACTTGTACAGTGAATAAAAATTACAGGAGGCCCTTTTCTGGAGAAATGTACAGGCGTGGGAGTTCTAGATTTGTCATGGGGAGGTAGAAGCTTGCTTTAAGAGACCCAATTACTTGAATCAGAGAGCAGAGATTGGGATTGACTAGAGTTGTCCCAGGGTCCAGAGTCTTCACTTAGGACAAGGTATGTGAAGCTGAGGGAGGGACGTGGGAGACAAATTAAAAGGGCACAGTCCAGACAAAAGTATCCAGTTAAATGCTAAATTTCTTTGTTCAAAAATTGCCAGTCCCACAAATGAACATGCATGGCAGACGGGAAGCATAAAGGAGACTTTTGCCTTGCACTCTTAGAAAATGGATGATTTTAGTTCCTCTGATAAGGAAGCCTACAGCAAGCTTCTTAAGGGCTTATATTTCCCTCAAGATGGGAGCATGACCTGTGACATCATGCCCTCTTGACCACTGGCTGTCCTCGTAGACTCTACCTGCAGGTGACAGAAGCCTTCATCAGTCTTTTAGTCAGCACCTGTGGGACATTAAGTTAATTTGGATAATTTCATTTCTTTATTCATTAATTAAACTTAAGCTTTAGCGCAGTATAAATACACAATGATGGTTTTCTTGGAGAGGCAGAGCTGGAGCACAAGCACTGGGTGCAATCCTTTTCCTGAGTTGTGCCCATTAGCTAGTTTTCTGTGTCTACCGTGGCTGAAGGAGTCTAAGTTTGACAAAGAGGTAAGCAGTCCTTTGAGTCAGTTTTTTGCACATATAGGTGAAAACAGAAGATTGCTAAGAAGTGGTGTGAAAGAAGTGACATTAGATCTGCAAAATGAAGTGGGTAGGATGAGACCCTATGCCGACAGGAGTCGTCATATTCCTTTTACTACGCTTTGAATGTCTTGAGTGTTTGAACTGTAAGTTCCATGGGACAAGCTGTCTGCTCCTCTTGTTTAGGACACTGCCTAGTACAATGAATCCCCAGTCTAAGTTGGTCTTCAAACACTACTATAACAAACATGATTATATATTAATAATAATGACAAAGTTTTAATAATAATGATGTTTTAAAAACAATGACAAACCCAAATCCTGTTGAATTTATGTTCCAAAAACTGCAGGAAAGGCATTAACTGTGGTTTTGTTTAATCTTTCTCATTTATTTTATGATTGTTTTCATTTGAAAATGTCAATGAAAACAATTCTGCTATGGCTGAACTTTAAAAAAATCAATAAAATATTTTTAATACCATAGAACGTGTAGTTCTAAAC
This sequence comes from Cuculus canorus, assembly GCF_017976375.1. NCBI lineage: Eukaryota > Metazoa > Chordata > Aves > Cuculiformes > Cuculidae > Cuculus > Cuculus canorus. Next base: position 19,240,800 of record NC_071405.1, read on the forward strand.
CCTGAATACAACATGCTGTCTTTCACAAATTCCCTTTATCACTGTCAAATGTAGAGACAGACACTTCCTTACCTTGCCAGACAAAACAAATACAAATAATAATATGGAGGTTATGTCTTTGTTCCAAATTTTAGACTATTTCTCTATAAAGCGAAGAATTACTGGAGAGCCAAACAGCAGGTAAAAGATCACACCGTTATATTACTTTCACATCTGTCTTTGTGATAATGCTGTGCAGCACACACATAACATGACAGGTTTTGGGCTGTCCTGCTTTGCATACTGGTTGGGTTTTTTAGGAATAAACGATGTATCTATCAGATGGGCAGAAGCCAAAGACAATTTAACTGTGCTTCCCTGAAGCCTCAGGAAAATCCTACTGGGTGTTTACTAAACTGGTTCACTTGTGCTATGAAGTTGGTATTCCTGTGCCAACTGTTCTATCAGTGCTGGGTATGTCATGCCAGAGCTTGCTGCTCTCCTGTTCTAAAGACAGTAAAAAGCTGTACAAGTACATACACACACCCATCACCATCCATCGCTTGAGATACTGGCATCCTTCTGAGGGCTGTAACATACGTTTACACACGTACGCATACATGCATATTTGCACATTACCCCCATAGGTGCACCATGGCATTCCTAAGCATTTGGCTGCTTTGGAAAGATGCCATTAAGATCTTCCAACTAAACTACCCTGCACTGAAGTGGAGAAGAGAGATTTCCTCTAGGACAACCTTATAGCTCTCTGCTGGAGACCAAGAATGGTAGCTCTGCCTTGCAGAAACACAAAGTTTGTGTCCAGTACTGCACCATAATGCCTCACCTTTGGGCACTGCTGACAAGTGCAACCTTTTTTGTATCCGTTTGAAAAGCATTTTAAGTTAACAATTTCTCACTTTTTGAATCTCTGAAAGCAGATTCATCCCAGTACTAAATATGGAACTTAACAGGTAAAAAAATCTTTTAAAAGTAAATATGCTGTGGTTTTCAAAACTTCTCTAACTTTTTCTCTGGGTTATTGTAAGATATGCGACGTCTACAGCAGACACGCTGTGGGCTAAGACAAATGCCTCACTGGCATTTCTACAGATGGCCTATATAAATCATGTAGAAGGCATGCAACACCCTCCCAAAAATCTTTTGGTTTTTCTCTCTTATGAGAAGGTGTAGTTGTATTTGTATGTATGCATATGTACACATGCACACATCTATATACCTGTACACATATACAGAGAAATGGGAGTGGACCAGCTCCTGAAAGAGCAGATTATGTATGCCTGTATGTGTGTATTTGGTGTGTTTATACACATATACATGTATGTATGAACATACACATAGAACGATACAAACATATATATCTGTGTACGTAAAAACACATATGAAAGTGTAAATACCTACACAAAGATACATATGTGATTGCTCTTCAGGAGTCAATCCACTCATTTCTGTGGATAAACATAGCACAACAGTAATTTAGAAAAATAACATTTAAATAAAATAGTTGCACTCTTTCAATTATATAAAGTTAACGTAACTTGTCTATTTTCTCTATTTATCTCTGTTATGACAACCGATCTGGTCCCAAAGACTCTCTTGTTGTAATACAAGACATGCTTGCTTCTTGGGAAAGAATAGGAGGAGAATGTTCTATAAATCACAAAGCTGGTGCAGTGTAGTCAGTACAAACACTGGTATGACGGATTCTGAACTCAGAGCTACAGAAATAAAAATAAATACATTAATAAGTGATAAAAGTTACATAAGAACATAAAAATAAAAAAATATTTTTATTCCAGTGGGAATGTAAAATGTGGAGAAAACAAGTCATATAGAATGCTCTAATGAAAAAACAATACTGAATATACTCTATATACAATAAAACAAAGAATGCATTGCTTCCCCTTGAGGATGCTAAAATCTTAAATCATTGCTAGGTAATCTTGCCTAGCAAATAACTGCCCTAACCAAAAATGTGTGTGCAATAATACTTAATAGGAAGAAAAAGCAGAACAAAAGCTAGTTGAAATTTAGTTAAGATATTAAAAAGATTTTCCTAAAAGGGAAAATGTGTCAGAATAGCTATTTTCAAACATATTCTACTTTAACTTTTCCAAGATCATCTTTTGTACCTACTAGTCTTGAAAGAAAATCACTTAATTCTGGGACAGGCTGTGTGCTTTCAAGGCAGAGCTCCTTTGTTGTAGTAAATCCTGAATCTAGCATCTACCCACTCAGTTCTTCTGGAATGGCTTCCAGTAAATTTTTCTGTGAAGAGAAATTTTACATCAAGTACTTCTGTGAAAAATGTTAAGAAAGACACTCAGGAAGAGTTGTGTGTGACACAAAACATAGTAAAACCAAGCACAGTTATTGTTTTAATCCAGTTTTCTGCTAACTAGCTGTCTAGCTTTGGTTTATCTCAAACATCTGCAGTTCTGCTATTCTAGCTGAAAAATGGTGATTGTCTTATAAATACTTCTCAATGAAATGAGCTTAGGCACCTGCTTAAGTACTTTGACAATAACTGGTTTCAGCTAGCAAATTGGAGCAATAAGCAATTACGGTTATTATATTTTGCCACACTGTTTAGTACCCCGATTCCATAATATTTTCATTTCCTATCAAAACTGTGCAGTCCTATTCAGGATTTAGAAAAAGATAATTTAAGAAAAAACATACTTTGTGGGAGAGTCTTTAATATATTTCACTATTTCTCATGCTTTTTAAATATGCCACAGAGAATATTTAACTTTTTTTTTCAACTCTACTAGTACAGTTTTCCAGCTGAAATTTTATTTTCTTTCTCTTCGTTACAGAAGCAGCAGAAGATTCCTCTCTGTTTGTGGCGGTGATGACTCTTCCTTTGATACTGCTCCTCAGTTTATGTCTCCTCTATAAACTTGATTTCTATGCTTTTCTACCTTTCAATGTCAACCAAGAGGTTCCACCAATGATCTTTTGTCCTTATGGTCTATAATTCTATTACAGAAAACAGAGTCCTTCCATGAACTGCTTGTCACTAGTTTTTGTCTTAAGGACACCTAGTATGAATGGATTTTTATTCCCTTTTGGTACACAGTGCCATAATTTGTTTGTTTACATGTATTTTTCTGATGACTTCATCAAGGCCCAGAATTAATTTTAAGGACCTTAAAGCCTGATTGGCCTGAACAACCTAGGTCATTTAATAGTGATAAGAGAAAATTTTTAGTTACCAAAGGTCAAGGTATAAGTTTCTTTACCAATACCAAAAATAGCAGAGTCATCCTCGCTCTATCTTCTATTGTTGACATCAATATTCATAATGAAAAGGCAAAGTGTGACTTTGGAAAGTACAGACAGATATGTGAAATCTTTAATTTAAATAATTTTGTGTTATTTAAGCATAACGAGATTGGAAGTCTCATGGATATAAGGTTCCTTGTAGCTCCACACCTTCTCTAGACCGTGGGCCACAGAAAAGTTGTAAATGTGGGAACTAGGAACTTGGCTGTTGCAGAGATGTGCTTCCAGCTTCCACTGGAGCCTTGACCAAGTCATGTGTTAAGTGTCTTGCCTTGTCTTGTCTGCAAAATGGGAACAATTGTGTTCACCAGCCTATTTAACAAGGGCGCTGTAAAATTTACTTACTAAATGACTGTGAAGAGACTAAAACCAGAAACTAGAATGGCTAGAACAGTGAGCTTCATTCAGCATTATTTTATTTAGGCAGCCAGTTGGCTGAGTCCTAGGGTGGCAGTAAGAGGTTGACCCATTTGGCAAAAGCTAACATTATTTATATTTGTCTTACACTGAAAATTAATGTCCCCATGGCTTGGGTTTCAGTCTAAGCAGCTTGTATTCCGTATCACAAAGTCAGCAAACACCAACACCACCAGCTCTTCACATGTTTAGGTAGAGCAAATACCAAAGCCGTCGTGGAAGAGTCAAAGTAGGCTGGGGAGAGGGTGATACAAAATGAAATATTTCAGAAGATACAAACCTATCATTTGGATAGGACCCCTCATGACATTACATAGGGTATGTTAAATTAGACGGTCTAAATAAGACAACATATTAACAGGGAAAGCACTGTTTTGGAAGCCACAGAGCTCTGAATCCAGTTCTTCTACTTACTAACTGGGTGGCCTGTGCAAGAAATTTCATCTTTTTGGGTCCACCTTTTCAATCTATAAAAGGGAACTACAACTACCTCAGGAGACCTGGACAGAACCACTGGGTAATATTTGTACAAAACTTATAAATAGAAGTACATGTTGCATAACTGCTATTGGCTTTATTAACTTAAATCAGCAGACAGCTGTCCCTCAGATAGTCAAGCTCATTTTTAATCTCTGACATATCCCCCTGTCACTACTTTCGCAAAGAAAAAAGGCTCACTGTTTCGCTCCATGCTGTTCTACGTTACCTCTATGCTTCCTCCAGTACAAAAGTTAACATATGAGTAACAGAAAAAATGCCAGTGTAATAAGAAAAGTTAATTTCTATCTTTTACTCTAGTTAGAACTCTATGTTGCTTAAGTGACACCTATCTATGTAGAGCTCTAACAGAAGATGCAGTCTTTGAACATGAGAACCTCACATAGCAAACGAACAACAGCTGAGAAGACATCCAGAGCTTTTTACAATTATTCGTATATGAAGATCTTGAAATAGTTTATAAATATGAAGTTTATTATTCGCACTGGCGGGGAAGTTAAGGCACAGCTAAACTAAGTGACATGGCCATGGCTGCACAGCGAGTGAGTGGCAGAGCAGAGAGGCAGCAGCTCTCGAGTCGCATGAACCCTCAATTGAAAAAAACCTGCTCCTTTCAGTTTACATCTCTTTTCCTAAGCTTAACATCAAATAGGAGACAGTATGCACTGCACCGAGTCATTCCCTTCTCCACTGACAGCAGGGAAGCTCATCCCAGCTTACCCTCCCCAACCTGCCAGTCCCCGTCCCCGTGTACCCACCTGCTTGTAGGCGTCCAGGAGGAAGCTGTTCCACACGCAGCGCAGCCCCTCCGAGGTCAGCATCCTCCGCCACTCACCGCGCCCGGACTTAGACCGGCTCAGAAATAGCACCATATGCTTCAGGAGGATCACAGAGTCATACAGCGCGAGGAAGAGGCAATTGGAGAAAAAGACCGGCAGGATCTGAAGTGTGATTAGCAAATCCACACTTAGCAGACCCATCTTCTTTGCTACTTCTCTTCAGCTGGCTGCCTTCAGCTTTCTTTTCTGTCCCGCACTCTTAATTTAAAAAAAGTAAAGTAAAACGCATTTCAAAAGCCTCGTTACCCCTTTCTCAGCCTCTCTCTTTAAAATGAGCAGAGATACTTAAATACGAGCAGGCGAGTTAAAACCATAACTGCATGATTCTCATTCAGCTCGAAGCTGCTTATTTTCCAGAAGCTAAGGTATTAACAAGAAGTCTTCCCTTAACCAGGAGACCTGATTTTGTTGAAGAGAGAGGCAGCTGTGCTTTCAGTTCCCTGCAGTTACAAAATTTAAGCCGAGATTGTTAATTGTTAACTTTCCTGCACTATCCCATTGTTTCTCAGCTATTTAAGCACTGAACAGACCTCTCCTATCTGTGTCAGTAAAGCCAGCTACCAGGTGCAGCAATACGTTTTTTTAAAAAAAAGATTTATGTACATAAACTTTCTGTTCCTTCCTCCTTCCCTCCCTCTCTCTTTCTCTCCTTCCCTCTCTCACCCCACTTCCCCCACCACCACAACCCCCCCTCCCGCCTCTCTCTGTTCCTGCCTTCCTCCTCTCGCCCTCTCTCTTGCTATCTGCCTATGGTGCAAAGTGCTTTCCCCTCTGGAGTCCTAGCTTGCTTCCCTGAAGCCTTTTATACATTCCCTAGCTAATTGCTGCAATAGAGAAATGAAACCCTAATCTTAGTAAAGATCTTGACGTCAATGTAAAAGAGGGCTTTACTTTGGCCAGGACTGCAGTGAATAGAAAAATGAAATTCTCAAAAGTTTTTTGTTTTGGTTTGGTTTGTTTTTTTTTTTTTAAGAGAGAGGAGAAAAAAAGAGACACAGACTGCAAGGGTGGAACTTTGCTTTGCTTTGAAAAGGAAAAAGAAAAAAAAAACAATATGCTTCTGACTGCCTTTAAGAAATGCTTTCAAATTTTGGAAAAAGTATTTTCATATGACATGGAAGGTGATACAGCCCTGCAGGCTTCTGTTCTTGATGTTTTTATCTCATGGCTGGTTTTTTTCTTTGCCTTTCTGTCTTTTCCAGGAAGGTGTGTGAGTTGATGTATCCCAAGAAAGGGCACATTTCTGTACATTTTCCTCCCACTTCCACGAAGAACAACATGTATAGCAATTAAATATCTTTTGTTGTGTTCTTGGTATTAAGGAAACATAAGTAAACACACAGCACTGACTTCATGTACTGATGTGTAAGAGAAGAAGATAAGAAAGAGAAAAAAAAAGTTTTTGAAGGATTTAAGGATTTTAAGCTAAAGTTCCCTGCTTAAAAATAATATGCTGAGACTTAAATGCTGTTAATCAGCTGAGCTTCAAGGACTCTAATAACTGTTTACATCCACTTGTCTAATAAGTATAACTAACTTCTGGTTAAAAGCTTATTAAAAAAAAAAAAAGAAAAACAGAAAGAAAAAGTTTCCTCTGGCAGAGCCATGTGTGCTTTAACAACCACAAGCATCCCCTGCAGCCTTATGCTGAACGTTTGCTTGTTCATTTGCACTTCTCTTTGTTTCACCTTTTAAGTCCAATTTTTAGTCCTCTTTCCACATAGTATTTTTTTGTTGGTACAGTAGAGACATCTGAGGGGCTTGGGGAGTTGTTTGGTTTGGGTTTTTTAGCGTGGTTCTGACTTCCTCAGGTAAGTATTTAATGTATTTCATGTTGCAGACATCCATAATTTTGTTTTTGAGTGGATGGCTTCCCTATGTTCTTACGTAGGTTCTCTTTCCTAGATACATCTCATTCCCAGAGGTGCCAGCATGATAGCTACATTCTTGATGAGTAGTACAACCTTAATTAATATATATTAGTCTTCATCAGCCATTACTATCCTTTCACGCTAGCAACTGCAGAATGTAGAAAGCATCAATCTTCCCTACTCTGGGGTCTTTCCTTTTCAGATATTGTAATATCCCTTGGGCTGTTATTACACTAAGATGTGTACCTCTAGAAAGGCCACCCATGTCATGTCTTGGCCTTAACCATAGAAAAGTTTGTTTAGGTAGCATAGTATCAGGCATTTGCAAAAGATATCACTCAGACAGGATATCTTTCAGCAAATGTTTACTCAAAGAAATAACTTTATAAGGTTATACACATTAAACCAGTGACATTCTGCATTACTAGCATAAACAGAAAAAAAAAGGCACTGAGTTTTTTTATCAAACTATAACAATTTTTGAGTCAAAACATTAGCAATGACAGTGTTCTGTTGCCACAGAAAGGACTGCAGCCTCACAGAGCTGGCTTTATTACTAAAACTTGCAAAAACACGTTATAAGCAGGCATTTATATATCCCTACACATGGGTGAGTCAGTGTGCTTATGTCATGTTAGCACAACACAGGAACAAGGGTCCCCAGAGCAGCTAAACTAGCTTACTTGTCTGACCTCAGGCAAGGATACATAATCAATTGATTACAAGCACTTTTAAGCCTAGATTACTCTTCTGTAGATGCACCACTGAAATATACCTGATTCTGTCTGGGATAGTCCCTTTTCTTTATTTTGGGAAGGTTTGTCAAAAGGCAGGCCTGGGGATTGTTGATGACGATGCCAGATGAATCATCAGCCATTGTTTCTGAGAACAGTTTGCAAACATCTCTGAGGACAGTCCAGCTCAGGCTCTTCCTGTTCCCCAGAGGTAAAGTCAGGCAAGAATCTAGGCTGGGAACACCGTGTATTCTGGGTTCCTGTGAAACAACTGCCTCTACCCAGAACTAGCTTCATGGGTGAAGAGGTTGTTTGTAAGACAGCTGCAGACCAGACGGCTACAGAGCTTTGAAGTGCATCGGAAGCTGAGCAGGAAGCCTATGAAGCAGTGGTGTGAGATGGTATTTCATATTCACTATGTCACTTCCTTGCCTATAAGGCAGACTGCAAGTGTCAAGCTAAACAGAACTACCTCAGATTGCGTTCTTTGAGAGCTTCAGTCAAGAGATGCTAATAACTACCTAATACAGCCACAAAGACAAAAGTCTTTCGGTCAAGTAAAGAAGTAAAAAGATTGATCTTGCCATTGCTGTCTGACCCTGCAGGGCACAAGCACTGCTTCTCAGCTTGACAGTCACAGTACAGCAGCCCTCAAGAGAAAAGGAAAGCGTAATCCCTGCTTCTTGTTAATACCAATTCTCTCTTTCTTGATTGAAACAATTCATCCCTGTGTTAATTTTTCTCAGACATCCAAAATACAAGGGAGGCCACCACTTGCCTCTTTTGTGAAAGATGGCTAGCTGCAGCATAATCTCAGTGTGGTAGCCAAGAGCCTCTGGTTATTCCCTGTAGACCTTCATGAAGCAAGCAAGAAACCCTAGTTCTTTCAGATCTTGAGGCACTAAGAGAGGCTTTACTCTCTTGAAGGAAAACTGGATAAATTTTCCAGTGAGGAAGAACTAGGCAGGGTTGAAGATATGCATGAAAGAACTGAGATAAAGTTCAGCTAAAGCTCATTTCAGTTACCTGCTCTGCCGTACCTTCCTATATAATTTGGACACAGTCCTACAATGTACCTCAGTTCTCCATCAGCAAAAGAAAATAAAAGTCCTCCCATAATCTAAGAAGCAGTCAGGTTCAGTAATGGGAAATTAAACATATCATCCATAATTTGTCAAGGTGGAATGAGCAAAGCCAACAACATTAAAGCATTCACTGTTACTAACCTTGTATGTGGCTAAAGTCAACAGTATCGGTATAGATGTTTGTGTTCTGCAATGTTTATAGAAATCGGTGCCACCAAAACCATATCCATGCATAGCTTCATGTTTCTTCCCAGTTTCGACCACAGTAGCATGAAGATTAGGACACAGGCAGCTAAGTAAGTTTGTTTACTGCAACTCTCTTGATAACTATGTATGGACACAGGAAATTTGATGTTGAATTGTTTCTTCTCAGGCCACTTTCTCTGGTCTTATTTTATACTGGATTCGCACTGGCTTTCTGCATATCAGACAGTGTATTTCACAGCCTTCACTTTGTTGTGTAAGTCTTTACTCATTTGTGGCTGAACTACTTGTGTAAGCAGCCAGAGCACTGTATCTAAGTGGGACAGACCCTAAATGGAAGACCTTAGAGCCCAAAACAAGCAGACTGACTGATACTTTCATTACTTACCTTTATTTTCTCATACTAAGCAAGACTATTTTGAACGCAATTACTCTTTGTAACTCAGCTGGGAAAGGGTACCTCACAGTGACAGGCAGCCCCAGGAGTTTTATGGGAGAAATTATCCCAAAGGATTCAGCACAACCTGTGTGCCTGCCTTCCTGCTTCTCACTGCTTTCATTGCCAAAAATAAAGAATGAAGCTTTTTGTTTGAGAGCTAGTTAGTGTGTCCATGAGCTTATCCCTGGAGAATTGCGCAGCTGCAGAATGATATGGCTAGAGATGGGGAGGAGAAAATTTAACTTAGCTTTGCCTCCCTGGTCCTGGGCAAAATTTGTTTAATACAGCCAAACAAGAATTTGTACCTCTCATAAAACTGCATTTTTTCTCTTTGCCAAAAGCAAAAAATCTCCCCCTTCTCTCAGCAACAATTCTCTCACTTAAAATGCTATGGGGCATTGACCGAATGTCTTTTTCCTCTTTTTTATTAGGATCAGCAGAATATTTTCTTAAAGAAATAATGTCTTTAATTAAAAATAATTTTTTTTCAGGAAGGTCTCAGTGATACCTGAGTGGGTTACCTACAACACAGATTCACCAGGCCTTGCCTTCCTCCATCACTCCTGGCCGCAACACCACATCTGAATGGTGCAACATTCATCCTGCTGGCACCCAGCCCCATTCTGCCTGCTTAAAGCCGTCTCTGTTCTCTACAGGAATCTGCTTACCAGCTTTTCAAAGGTGAGCACACTAAATATATCCTTACTGCCTAATTTTTTTTACCTTTTGTATCAGCCTTGGGTTTGTTTCATTTAGGTTATTCTACCACTGCAATTATGCTGCTTAATTGAGAGTTGAATATTCTGTGAAATGCAGCTGAGAGAGGTGCTGATTCAACAGCTGGAAAACCCAGTTCCTCCAGTTTATCTGCAGTGGGACTGAGTACAGGTAGTAAGAATGCAAACTGCCCACAGGAGCAGCTCTCGATGGCAATTTGGAGAGGAGCCCCTGGAGCTGGGGAAAAGAAATTGGCCTCACTGCCTGCTCAGTCCACAAGGCAGCACTACAATAAGATGTTGTTTCATCCAATAGATGCCACACTGAAACAGTGTTCAAATGAACTAAGGAAGAAAAAGGCCGTATAGCTGGGACAATTCTGGATAGAGAAAGAACAGAATATCCTAAGACATGGCAAGTTATACCTAGATTCTGAGTAGAACTGAGAGCGTCTTGTAGTCAGCCACAATGGTAAAGGAAGATTGAAGTTCATAAGGAGAACTGGGAATGCTGATGTCTCTGCAAAACCTTCTCTGTAGACCTCAAAGCTGTCAGTCTGGCATCTTCTAAGAACCTGCATTCATTGTATGGCAACAAAGTGAAATAATTGACACGTGGATGTGGGTGTGTAGTTGTGACAAGTTTGAGGCTGTGAGAATTTCCCACATCCCTTGGCTAACGATCCCCACATTTCTACGCAAAACAAAAATAATCTCCCTGTTTCAGAAAGCTACAGTGAAGAAACCTGATGCTAAAACACACCCGGCTGAGATAGACTTAATTTTGGAGCAAATCAAAACACCTTACCTACCCTAAAAGATAAGGTAGTTTCTCTTAAGAAATACAGGAAAGCTGATCTATGAATAATGACATTTGGAAGACTTAGTCAGTAGAAAAATCACTCAGCCCAAATATTAAGAATATTGCACAAGAAGAGGAAAAAAGACCTTAAACATATTGAACATGAGAAGAGAACAACTTCATCTGTGTTTAGATTCTTTTAAAATTCTTTTAGACCCATCTAAACCACCAGAGAGATGTGAGTGGGGATAAAATTTAATAAAATCCCTGTAGAGCTAAGTAAGTTGGCTTGAAGTTCTAGAAAAGCCCTCCAGCCCCAACTTTCCCAGCTAAGAAGGGACCATTTCCGTTTTCCTGGCAAACCACTGATCTTTTTCTTCACTATATCCCTCTAGAAATCTCCTAATACAGCATGTTTCAGTAGAATGAAATGAAGTACTTGTCTTTGTCATTCCTGTTACCTGTTTGTACATTAATTTCAGTTGCTAATGATAGCTATACATAACCCAAGCATTCAATTTCCTTTCTTCATATCCCAATGCATGTTAAAGTTCCACCATCTGTGGATAATTTTCTGTGCAGGAATGAAGGCAGAAATGCTGAAATACCATAATAAAGGTTCTTATAATTGTATTTCTAGTTCAGTCAGAAACCAAAATTGCCAAGAATCCTGTTTCCTTGGACTTGAATCCTATTCTGCAACTCTTTCTTCCCAAACCAAGACAATGAGATAGTTCAAATCTTATGTCATTTGAAAACTGAGGTTTCCTGTTTATCAAAAGATACATAGGTAGGAAAAAAAGGCAGTCACAGTACGTCCTTAGAGAAGGTCTAACATAAAAATTGATGTGCTTTGAAGGACATGGAATATTTAGGGCAACCTGGAGCACTGGGACACGAAATATTAAACATCTTATAATGACTGTTAAACAGCAGTTTGCTGAGTGGAGGGTTTTTTCTCAAGAGGAAAGAGTGTGCCCTAAGTATTAATCAAAGTCTAGAAAGTGGCAGGTGAACAAGCGAAAGCCATTAGAAATATTTTATCATCTTATGTTTGATATTAAAGTGATACTGTACTTAATGTACCAGTTGCATTTTGTTGATGGAACAGAAAAAAGGCATGTTAAAAACATAGAAACAAGCTGTCTTATTCTCAGATTGACCTGGGCTATATCGTTAGTGTAAGCAATAAACTTTCTTATACTTCTTAATGTGATTGTCAATCTGAAGTCAATATCAACAGCCTGTCTTCTAGGTTCTTTAATCTATAAACCAGATTCTTTAATTCTGCTACACGTTTAATATCTTACAAATGCCATCCTTATGTCCTTACACAGCACTCTGTTCAGTTTAGCTCCTCTCCACTTTGCCCAGCAATAAAGTGGTGGAACAACCATCCCAGATGACAGCTATGAGCAGTTTCACCAAGGTTTCATTCTCAGTGGTAGCTCATCCAAATACCAAATACCATTCACACTCAATGTCAGAGCAGACAGTTTGGGTTTTTTTTTTTTCAGTAGGATTCAAATTTCCAACATAGCATTGCTTCTTCTGGTTTTTTCAGATACTCTATTATCATCATTTTTATGCCATTTATAAATCATGACTAAGGACAGGGAACTTCTTATATTAAAGACTGAAAGTCAAGGCTTCTTCTTCATTTTAATTTTTTTAATATTCATGACAGAAACTACATATCTTTGGATGAAACCTTATTGTAATGGGCTAAAAATCCATGTAATCAACTTAGTTTTATACATCTACTTTCAGGCCATTTAATCCCTGGCATTTGTTTAATTAACTCCTTCAGTTTCCCCAATTCTTTGTTAAAACCTGTTAAGTGTATATGGGACAGTTCCACAATATTGCTCAAAGTCTGCCTTAGCCTCAAGTCTGTAGCTTGTTCTAAACTGACCTGGAAATCTGCTTATGTTTTTTTTTTTGCTTATGTTTTTTTTTTTTAACTATAATCCCTTCAGTTTGAAAAATTATCCATACAGAGTATTTTCTTAGCTACATTAGAAAAAGTTAATTCTACCATCCTAAAACAGTCTTAATGATAATGCAAGAAATGTTCACTGTGCTTCCTATAGTGGGATGTCAAATATGCACAAATTTCTGCTTTTTTCCCCTGAACAAGGGTATTTTCAGGACCTCCAACAATACATGAAAAGGAGAAGTATCTCTGAAGTCAGTAACCTCTCAAAAAAAAAAATCCCACTCTTTTCAGTATTATTTCATTTTTACACAGAAATCAGCACTCCTCACATTTCTGAGGTGTATTTCCACAGATAATAGGGATGCTAGACAGGATACTAACTCAATAATATGAGCAGTAGAAAGTACTCAAGAACTATGTACTGTAGGAAATAAGAATACTTTCTGTCTTGTATTCTGCAGACTTCAGGCTTATTTGTAGCGCATCTTTATCGGAACTGCTGTTTTGATTCCAGTGAAACTTAGCTTTTCCATTCCTACTGTGGAATGTTTTTTTTAATTCATCTTAATCCCATCACCCCTTTTTTATTTATAAATTATTTAGGCCTAGAAAACCTAAAAAAAACAGTATGTTTTTTCAGTCGTCCGTTTCTAGGTGGTCAGAATTGTGTGACATTTGTACAGTCCCATGGCTTCTCCCATCCACCTCCTACCACAGTTCCCCATGTTAGTGTTGTGATTCAAATAAATTTCTTTATGATCTGTATTTTACAATAGGAAGGCTAGTAGTTAGGTTAACTAGTCAACTATACTAAACCCTGCCTTGAAGGGCTTCCATTTAAATAGAAAATACTGTAGGAAAGAAGCAAAGAAAGGAGTGGAGTCCCAGAGAAATTCAGGAATTTGCACACAGTCACAAGCCAGGGTCCTGCAATTCTTTTATTTCAATAAATGCCTCTATGCCATTTATCATGGCAAAGAATCACTTCAGCCAGAAATAAACACAAGAGAGCAGGTTTGAGTCTCAGTTCTTTATTTACTTGATGCTGCCACAACCAATGATAGTCAATGACAGAGGGTAAAGATCTTGATGATTTAATGTTAGAGTATCCCAGAAAAGCAAGTTTATAAAACAGGGCAATTGAAGAAATATAACTGGGGGGGGGGGGGGGGGGGGAGGAACTGCAAAACTTTGTCTTAAAGACAAATTCAGCACAGGTACACAGTTTTGTGTTTTATCGCCTCATCACATTGTTTTGTTGTGAGAACATTTTACTGTTAATAGTTGTCTAAAATTCTAGCGTGGGATCTGTTATACCACCTTGCTAACCTAAAGAGGAAAAAAAATTCCAAGGAGCTATAGCCTTCTCTTGGGAAAGGTTAAGTCATTATGGATGATAAAAGCTGCTTGTTCCAAGGTTCAGCATGAGCAACCATTTCAATACCTGCAGTGAGAATGTATCTTCCTTTCCTCCTAACAATATTTGAACAGGCATTTGAAAGGAAATGTAGTGGTTCAGAAAGATAAATATAATTCCTTTTATATCAGAAGAATCCTGTTGGTGGTGGGAACAAGTGTTTTAGACAGAATGGTAGAGTCAAAAAACCCTGCCACCTCCCCAGTTAGCAAGAAACTCACTGTGTGCATTTAAATAAGCCACTGAAAACTTCTGCTGTTGTATCTATTTTTAACTAAGGAGTTAGATCCCACACAGGTTTCACTTAAGTGAGCTTTCTAAAGTCCTTTTTGCATCTTCAGAGGAAAGATGTTGTTATAAATATCATATTACTAGTAACAGTGATAAGAATAATACAGCAGAGACACAAATTAATGTTATACACCTGTGAGGTTTATAGGAATATCTTGGGCTGTTTCCTGTGAGTTAGCTAGACAGTGACTTATTATTCTTTTATACTCAAAGTACCAAGAACCTTATCAAGATTTTATGTGATTATCTTTATGAGGTCTCATTACAAGTGAATAAAGGGCCCTTATCTTCCCTATGTACAGGTAAGATTAACACTATTAATTTAAGAAATTAAAAACATAGACTATATCTGATCTGTTGCCATGTAGTACTTTTAAAACTCCTATAGCTAAAGTATTCTTCTGGTCCTTCCGTTACAACAAACCCAACACAATTAAGAGCTATAAAAGTTTTTTTTGTAGCCTACATAATGCTATGCAGCTACATAATGCTATGCAGCATTTAGCTTAAAGGTATACACAATATGATCTGATCCCACTTCTATTAATTCAAAATATTTGTTTATAGTATAATTGGTTTTTTACATCAAAACATCGAGTATATGGACAGACTATACATACACTCACAAAAAGAAAAAGCTATATTGAATTATTTAGGAGTATATTTTTATATTTTTACTATAAATATTCAAGAGGAAACTTGGCAGAGCATCTATTTTATGACCCCAGCAAGGTTCTAATTTCACAAGAGAGATGTTAAAGTTTTATGTCTTCCCAACAAAATCAGATCATTTTCCTCAAAACTCCTCAAAATGTCTTCCAAAAT
This sequence comes from Cuculus canorus, assembly GCF_017976375.1. Taxonomy (NCBI): domain Eukaryota; kingdom Metazoa; phylum Chordata; class Aves; order Cuculiformes; family Cuculidae; genus Cuculus; species Cuculus canorus. The sequence goes on from NC_071405.1 coordinate 19,256,165, forward strand.
ACTGAAGCATGAACACACCTTACTTTAAGCAAGGATTATTCAGTCCTGCATAGAAACTCCAAAAGTAAGGATTTTCAAATGCAACTGGCATCTTGCACTTGTACAAAAACCAGTTTCTTATGACAGCATCAGATGGAGTGTGCCATCCTTGAAACATGCATGCACAGGCATAATGCAAGTGCCTTGTAGGAAGGACCTTACCCTTTGGACTTCCCACTGCTTCGTACCTTTTGTGATCACTGACACGAGTACAAGGTAGATGTGTAGTTATCATTTTCCAAGGATATATCTGTTTACATGCACAGCGTACATCAGTGCTGGTGACTATAAGAGCAACAGAGCAATGACGAATCATTTCTATGTGTCCATGCACAGTTTCTTAAAGAAGTGTAGCTACCATTGGTCTCCGCAGTGGTTCAGTTAGTGCTCAGATAATATGATCACTGCTGTGATCAGCAGCGGTAGTAATTTGCCATGGTTTAAAAAAAAAAAAAGTCAAAGCATTTTCAAACGTTTATTTTCTTTGAGAACTAAGGAGCTTAACAGCAGCTAAGTCATAACTAGTTTTATGGGAAATGTAAAAGATAATGAGTCGAATAACAATAACAACACTTAGCACTTACGTAGCTCTGTGTACTTTCAAGGTGCTGTACAAATACTAAATAATTCATTTTAATTAAAAAGGCCTTGAAAAGATTAAGGGACCCTTGAAATAAGTGAGAAGCATTGCTCATTACCTCAACAAGAGAAAGATCTGTCCCCAAAAAACTTTATGTTTGAAAATGATTAAGAGAATAAGACTGCAACCTCGGCTTAGGGAAAAATAATGCGTAACCACTTGGAATAAGCGTTTGGACATCAGTGAAGCCACTTGCACAAGTAAAAGCTATAACTTCAAACCCTACATTACATGTCACAGCCTTTTCCTTTTTCTCATTTTCTTTAGTCCAGCAATTTCGGCCTTCATACCAGGTAAGAAGTCCCACTGACTTCATCAGGAGCTGTCTCTTAGCAATTTTTATGTGCTTTCCAAGAAAGTGTTTGCCTTCCTGAATTATTCTGTTTCAGGTTAGCTGTGGTGCTCATAGCTGTAAAAGGAAGAAACTTTTTTTTTTACTGAAAACCCACACCTTTGTATTTCTAAGAACACGGCTTGTTCTCAGCACATCTACTGCCTGCCATCAAAAGAAATGCTGTACTTCCTGTTGGAGACCTCCCTTTTGTTCCCTGTAAAAAGGAGATTGCCAGTAAAGGGACAGTATGCACAAAACACTACACCAATTGACTTTCAGAGCCTCATTTTACTAGGGTTTTTTTTACAGTTTGCTAGGAGCTGCTCCTCTAAAGTGACAGCTGCATACCCGCTGCCATCCTCCTCATCATACTGGCCAAAATGTCAGGGCTGCACGCAGCAAGCAAGCAAGAGTATCCTTTGCTACTTCTCACAACTAAAGGCCATATCACCTGATATACAAATTTTCAGTCTCTTTTGCCATATGTCTTTCCATCCTTCCCTCTTCTGATTCACTTTTCCCTTTCATAGAAGATATATGTGGAAAAGCGTAAGCCAGCCAGTCATTGCTATCTCTATTGAGAAGCAGGAAAGGATCCCTCTGGCAACAGAACTCCATCTTGGTCTTCCTAACCATCTCCAGCTATCTCTTCTGAGGATATTTTAACAAAATTTATATAAAACATTCTGTTTTTCAAAGATACATTAGTTTCTTCATATTGTGTTCTCAGAGGTCGGTGGTACATGGATCTCTGGGAGCATACTGCATCTACAGCAGGCATTCTGTAAGTATGCAAGAGAATTGAAGTCCTGATTTCTGATTACTCTCAGCACGTATTATGAGAATAAACAACAAATTGCTGGTTGCATATAAAACTTTATAAAGTTGTCTATGGAAAATCTAGGGAAGTGTACCACTTAGACATACTATGTTCTCCTTTGGAGAAGGAGGTACAGAAGAAAGCAACAGAGTATAAATTACATATGAAACTAGAGGAATAGTATACTGAAAATAATTAGCAGTTCAGGATTACTTTTGGAAATCAATATATGCGGTTTGTAAGGATGGGCAAAACTGGGTGAAAGACTGGTGGAATAGCTTGCCTACGTATGTTTAGGAGTAGCTTTCATGTGACCACAGCCTGAATAAGAAACTGGTATTCAGGATTTCAGTTCTGCCTATGGCAGCACATGCGGAATGCCAGGGCTCAAGCATTAATCTAGTAATTTTAGAGGACCAAAGCTTAAGGTCTGGAATACAAATTATAAATAAGCCTAAGATTTTACAACAGAATGGAAGTAAGAAAGGGGCAAAAAGGGAGACATTCCTGTACTTTATTTTCCCACTAGGAAACATTAATCCCTTTGTTCCAGTCCATGATCTGCAGGGGACTCACTGTCCCCACCTTTTAGTGTGGGCAATGACTTACTTGCAGGAGAACTAAGTGAAAAGAGGTGGGTACGTGAAAAATATAAGTATTGGAATTATTTTGGTTTTTTATCATGAAAGGTCACAAAGATGATTAGGGGAGTGGACCATCTCTCTTATGAGGAAAGGCTGAGAGACCTGGGTCTGTTTGACCTAGAGAAGACTGAGGGGATCTTATCAGTGCTTTTAAATATATAAAGGGCCGTTGTCAAGAGCATGGGGACAGACGCTTTTCAGTGGTACCTAGCCACAGAACAAGGGGCAATGGGCACAAACTGAAACACAGGAAGTTCAGCCTCCAAATGAGGAAAAACTTCTTTACTGTGAAGGTGACAGAGGACTGGAACAGGCTGCCCAGAGAGGTTGTGGAGTATCCTTCTCTGGAGATATCCAAAACCCGCTTGGACACATTCCTGTGTAAATGGCTGTAGGTGAACCTGCTTTAGCAGAGTGGATGGATGAAAGGGTTGATGATCTCCAGAGTTCCAATCCCAACAATTTTGTGGGGAGAGAAGCAGGGAAAAGGAATCAAATCTGCATAACAGTTTTGAGAATAAATGTCTTACATTAGGCAGCATGTTTAACATTTTCTAATAGATAAAGTTTACATTATCTACATATTCTTCCTCTTTCACAACCTTCATCATGGTGAAAGTCAGATATGTTGCAAGTTTAGCACCTCTCCTGCAGCTATCTTGTGGTTAAAAACAGCTGGCATCTGGTTGTGGATACCATATCAAGGTCTGTATGACCTTGGTTGAGCCAGAACAGATCTCAGGGGAATTATTGATGCTTGATATAATTGTATAGAGGATCAGCCCACAGCCATCAGACTCAAGTCCACTTCTGCTTTGTCTCTTGTGGTTTTGCCCTTTGGAACTTAGTAATATTTAGTACATTGATATTTCTGAGACTCTCTTGTACTATAGTATTTCAGACCATAAATTCAAACAGATGTGGTGGGGTTACAAGCAAATTAGTGATGTCTCTTCAAGATGTATGAAGTTCAGCTACAGTTGACAGTCACAGTGACTGTATTTTCCAAAGCATCCTGTGCAATGTGATAACATGAGCTTCTATCAGCTAGCAACAAGGAATAACAAGATGTCACTCTGGATTTTATTTCTGAGAAGCAATGATAATTCTCTAGTATTTGCCCAGATTACTGAGAGCTCCTGTGCGGAAAGTTAATGCCACTCATTTATATTAATAGGTGTATAAGCAAGGACTATTAGGTCATTGTATCTCATCACCTTAATTAATTAGAGTGAATTGAATTAAGGAGACTACTAGCAACTAATTAAAAATTAATGAAGGGCCATGTAGTAAAAAGTAATTATTTATGCTACAGTAGGTAATCAGAAATACTCCTTTACTGCTAAAATCAGAGGACTTTTGCCTCTTCTCCTGCAGCAGCTGAGTGAACCTGCACAGTATGCTGGGAAGGCATTGCTGCTCCAGCTTTCTTTAGAAGTCTTGCATATATTTGAAGGTTTGAACAGCAACAAAATCAACAAAACATCCAATTTCTGGTCCTGCAGATAGGCTAAAGATATAAAGAATAGATAATGATTCTGGGCACCTGAAGAGCATAGCTAGACAAGCAAATCTGGCTTCCACATTTTGCTTTCCTGTGACCCACTTGCATTACCTAGATAAAGCCCTCAAATGATCCAGAATATGAGGGCCAGCTCAAACTGTTCTGCGTAAAAACAGTACATTTTTTTGCTATAAATTTAAACTGCAGTTTTGAGTCACTGTCGTGTACAAGTATATCCACATAATACAAATAATATACTGTTCTATAACGTGTCTGTTTATGTTGCAATACCTGAAAAACAGAAATTTGCCTACACAGGCAGGGACCTGTGTGGCTCACCTCTATGCCAAAATAGGCTTGTTCTCTACAACTGTTCTGAAAGGTTTGTCTCCACTGGAAGAAGTTACAAGGCATGTGACATTCTGCCAGTTCTCTCAAGCAGAAGATTTAACAAACCAACAACTTCTAGAGTTCAAAAGGCTTGAACGGCCTTCATGATAAAAAGGTTTTCTTCTCTGCCAAAGTGGATGTTCCCATGTTTCAGTTTCTGGTCTTGTCTCTGGGCAACACAGAAAAGACTGTCTTTATCATCTTCAAACCTCCAACACCAGGCTTTTAACACAGAATAATAGAATGGTTTGGATTGGAATGGACCTTAAAAATCACCTTGTTCCAAATCCCCTGCCATGGGCAGGGACAGCTCCCACTAGACCAGGCTGCTCAAGGCCACATCCAACCCGGCCTTGAACATGTCCAGAAGGCTTCCACAACTTCCCTGGGCAACCTGTTCTAATGTCTCACCACCCTCATTGTAAAGAATTTCTTCCTAATGTCTAATCTAAATCTTCCCCCTTCCAATTTAAAGCCATTTCCCTTTGTCCTATCCCTACATGCCCTTGTAAAAAGTCCCTCCCCGGCTTTTCTGTGTGCCTCCTTCATGTACTGGATAGACTCTGTAAGATCTACCTAGAGTTTTCTCTTCTCCAGGCCGAACAACCCCAACTGTCTCAGCCTGTCCTCATAGCAGAGGTTCTCTAGCCCCTTGATCATCTTCATGGCCCTCCTCTGGACCCGTTCCAAAGGTTCCATATCCATCTTATGATGGGGATTCCAGAACTGAACACAGGACTCATGGTGGGGTCAAACAGATCTGGTGGGGTTACAAGCAAACTAGTGATGTCTCTTCAGGATGTATGAAGTTCAGCCAGAGTTGATAGTCGCAGCGACTGTATTTTCCAAAGCATCTTGTGTGATGTGATAACATGAGCGTCTATCAGCTAGCAACGAGGAATAAAAAGATCTCCTCATGAGAGAGAAGTAGAGGGGAAAAATCATCTCCTTCAACCTGCTGGCCATGCTTCTTTTGATGCAGCCCAGGATACAGATGGCCTTCTGGGCTGTGAGCACACATTATCTGCTCACATCAAGCTTCCCATCAATGGGCACGCCCAAGTCCTTCTCCGCAGGGCTGGTCTCAATCACATCATCCCCCATCCTGTGTTGAATTTCGGATTGCCCCAACACAAGTGGGCCCCTGGTCCCTATCTTGTTGTCGTTGACCCAGGAGGAGTGATGACAGCAATGAAGAATGAGGCAAAAAAAGTTGCTGAGTACCTAGGCCTTCTCCTCATCTGATGATTTGTGGTCACTATTTTCATTCATCAGCGGGGATATGCTTTCTTTAACCTTGCTTTTCTGTTTGACTTACCTGTAGAAGCCATTCTTTTTCGTCTTTGGTTCTTTTGCCAAGTTTAACTCCAGCTGCACTTTGGCCTTGACCCCATCCCTGCACAACCGTGCTTGCACTGCCTGTGCAGTTCCATCTTGCTCTTTAGTTTGACCAGCAGATCTCAACTCAGCCATGCTGGTCTCTTCTCTTCCCTGTAATTTATAGATGGGCAACAAAAAGAAACTAGTAAGACACACAAATGAAAGCCTGTTGAGGCTAGGATTAGGCTCTATCACTTAACTCCCAGTCCTTGCATTAATTAGATCACACTGCATCCGTCACCAACAGTCATTGTGTGTTTTAGTCATTGGTTCTCCAATTGCTTCATTTCCAAAAAATGAATCATCAACATAGATTATCTTATCATAGTCAGTAGAAACAGTAGACTGCATCTGCAGGGCTCCTTCTCCCCTGAAAGTCTGCTATTGCTAATTCCCAGGTAAACTGGAAGACCTCCTATAAACTTGTTCCTTCTATGTTAATTCATATTGAAGCTGTAGAATGAAATCCTGTAGGCTTTCAACGTCTGGTTTACCAGATGATTGAGCATTCAAAGAAAACCCAGTGCGTCTGTACAATACAAGAAAATAAGCGTTGTCCATGAATAGCAGTTACCCCAAATATTTTTTGTAAAGTTCAGTGACCTTGCCGTTTTAGAGCAGATGGTGTCAGCTGCAGGTTGTTTCTCTATGGTTTTCCTTTTTTTCTCTCTAGAAACCAATCATTTTATCCTTAGTGCCTCAGTCACTTTTGCCAAAAAAGCTTTCTAGTTTTACAATCCTAGCAATGGGACATAGGATACTGTTGAAAGGTATTGTAGCTGGCATAGCCTGGAGGTACTGAGAAGCTGGGTACAATACTTCAGCTCTTTCTCACTGTTCAGCCTTGGCTTGCCATCATACAGACTTACTAAAAACAAAACAAACTGGGGAAAAAACCAACCCACCCAAATATTCTAGCTTGATTTTTTATCCCAAAAGGGCTCTGTGCCAAGAGGACACCTGGTTGGTTTTGAAGCACTCTTTTCCAATGTGGCCAATTTTTTTTCTTTTTTTTTTTTTTTAAGGGCCGTGGCAGAATTTGGAACTCTGAATATCTTGCACTTCTCCACAAATAAAGCATATCTGTAGAAAAGCTTTTGCTAGTTGCCCTATCCTGAGATTGCAAGATACTGATAAGAGGGCACAGTTGTATTAGCCAGCTGAATACTGGAGTCTTCCTGAGTTGTTATGACTTCATATTTATGTCAATATACTTCAGGATCTTCACTTTCTTCATAATTCCAGTGTGGTTTCAGACTTCTGCCTAGTGTTTATCAGATCTGTCTTAGTTTATGACCTTGAATATTTGGAGATGAACTCTTGAACTTGCCAGTTTCAAACCCTACAATTACGACAATAATGCAAGAGGTCAGGAGTCAACTGGAAATTCTGTTGCAAAAATGAAATTCAGAACTAAAGCATATCATGAGTGTTTCCAGCAAAAAAAGCTTGGAAGCTGCTATCCTGGTCTGTTAAGAAATGGAGCTGTGGCTGTTTGTTGCTGTTATCATTTGCTAAATAATGACAATAGGCTGAACAGTGGAAAGAATGTGGCACACACAAGCTCCTTCTGTGCTCATGCAACAGGATGTTTTAACTGCAACTCGCTACAGTAAAAGGGCTACCAAAACTGTACTGAGAGGTCTCTTTGGCCCTTCAGTGTCGTATTCCTGCAAGAGTGCTACTGGGGCTGGCTATAAGTTCTTTACCTGGTATTCCCAGAGAACTGTGGATGTACCTCGTATTAGAGCAGTCCTAGGGGCATACCTACTCACCCAGGCAGTCTCCAACTTTCCAGTCTTATCTCTTAGGATACCTTTGGAAAAGCAATCAAATATAGCAAAAGAAAGCCCTAGAATGTCTCCTACCATGTTTCTGATCTTGCTTGCCATAGATGCATTTGGGATTTCTAGTCCGATGTCAAACAGACTGAGAACAGGCTTTTGGATACTGAATATCTGGCTGGATTATAGGATTATCTTGGAATACAGAAGGCTTCTCAAGTGCTCTGTCACATACTATGATTATAATCTCTGAAAGAAAGGACTATGTATAATATGTGTTGAAAATTAAGACCTCCAAGTATAAGCCTCTTAGTAGCCTTTTGTTACATGTTCTTTCCATACCACAGAAACTGTTTCCTTAGATATCCATGAAATTCATCCTGACTAGAAACTAGTATCTATTGGGTTTAGGCCATTTAATCATGTCTCTATAATGTATTTTTTCATTATGCCATCCTAGATTATACATTGTTTGATCTCTAAAATTAAACAAAGTTGAATCTGTGAGGTATCTGCATGAAAGCCTCCCAAGAAAACATCCATCTCACACAGGAAACAACACTACTGATTCAAAACAAAATTATGACTCTTAGATTTGAAGTAATCTTTAATATTTTGAAGAGGTGAAAAAGCCAAGTCATTCTCTTCGGTATATATTAGTTTTTATACTTGGTTTTATTTGTGTGCGTGCATGTGTGTAGCCTCTTTTTCTTGTATGATGCATATTGTACTGCTTTACTGTTCCACTTTTGTAGCCCCAAGACTAGTCCATAGTAGCCTTAATCTACCTGAGTGTCTCTGTTGTCATGTAGTATATGTATGGTCATAAATTCCTTGGCCTACCACTACCCCTGCTGCCAATATGGCAACATACTGTGCTTCCTCTAGGACACAGTGGGTGCAGAGGACTTCTACATGTGTAACTCACTGCTTAAATGAGCTGAGTAGTAAAGGCAGATGACTTCTTTACCTGCATTAAAGAAAATATTGCTTCTGAAAATAAAGACACTCATGATTGAGAACATTACTTGATCAATCATAGGAGAAGTGGCCGGTATGGATCAGGAATGGTGGGGTGCTCAGGGAAAGAGATTTTCAATCTAAATTAGAATCAACTGCGCACTGTCTGTTTTCTATTAACATCACTGTTTCTCATCAGCTTTTGTATTTGCGTCAAATGGGAGACGTGAAGATGCAAGGCTTACCCACAGCCACAAAGTGAGCCAGCGATTAGTGCACATTATTTTCCTAGTTTCCTGATTTTTCTGTACTTTTGAAACAGTTTAGGGTTTCCCCCCCCCCCCTTCTCTGCAATTTTAAGAGCGGTCTGACATTCCGAATTAAAAAAGTGAATAAAAGGATATCTAGTCCATTATAAGCGTAAGATGCATCTGCACCAGCAGGACCTCTTTATTCATCATAGGCTTTGCAAGTTTGTCAAAAACCTTACCATGACCTTTTTGTGCCAGTGGAACAACACAAATTGGGCCAAGCCAAGACTGATATCGGATGTGATTCATCTGAATTTGGATTACACACTTGCGTAGTTCGATGCAGACTTTTTGCCCAAAGGATGATTCAGAGGGGATGATACAACAGATGGTGCTACCATTCAGAGGGACATGAACAGGCTGGAGAAATGGGCTGGCAGGTGTCTCATGAACTTCAACAAGAATAAGTGCCAAGTACTGCATCTGAGGAAGTGCCAAGTACTGCATCTGAGGAAGAATAGCCCCATACACCACTACAGGCTGGGAGCTGACTGTCTGGGAAGATAACAGAAAGAGACCTGAGGGTCCAACTGGACCCTCAAGTTGAACATGAGCCAATAACGTACTCATGCATCACAGAAGTCTAACATCTTCCTGAGGTGCACAAGGGAGAGCATGGTCAGCAGGCAAGGATGGGATCTTCCCCTCTACTCAGCACTGGTGAGGCCCTTTCTGGAATGCTGTGTCCAGCACAGGGCTGCCCACTACAAAAGAGGCATGGACACGGTGGAGGAAGTCCAGCAAACACCATTAAGATCATTAAGGAATTGGAGCCTCTATCATCCAAAAAAAGTCTGAAACAGCTGGAACTGTTTGACCTGAAGAAAAGAAGGCTCAAGGGAATAGGGGAGTGTGTCATGTTGTCTCTCATATCCGTATGTATATCCCTATATAGGAAACAAAGACTAACAAGAAGGGCTTCTACAGGTGTGTGAAACAGAGAAGGAAGGGTAAAGAAAGCATATCCCTACTGATGAATGAAAATAGTGACCTCATATCACCAGATGAGGAGAAGACTGAGGTACTCAGCAACTTTTTTTGCCTCAGTCTTCACTGACAACTGCTCTCCTCACTCCTCCTGGGTCAACGACAAGATGGGGACCAGGGGAGGAAAGTCTTTCCCACTGTAAGGGAAGATCACGTACGTGACCACCTGGAGAACTTGGATGTATATAAGTCTATGGGACCCGGTGAAATGCATCACAGAATCCGAAGGGAATTGGCTGATGACGTTGCCAAGCCACTCTCCATGATATTTTAAAAATCATGGCAATCAGGAGAAGGCCCTGGTGACTGGAAGACGGACAACATTGTGCCCATTTTTAAAACGGGTAGAAAGAATGACCCTGGAACTACTGACCTGTCAGACTCTCCTCTGTGCCATGGAACAGATCCTCCTAGAAGCTATGCTAAAACACATGGAGGACACGGAGGTAATTCAAGACAGCCAGCATGGCTTCACCAAGGGCAAGTCCTGCCTGACCAACCCTGTGTCTTTGTATGATGGAGTAACTACATCAATGGACACAGGAAAAGCAATGGATGTGATCTATCTGGACTTCTGTAAAGCCTTTGACGTGGTCTCCCACAACATTCTTCTCAGCCCTAAAACTATAAGCCACTGAAACTAGGGAAACCTAAAGTATTGATGAAGAAGGTCTGTAGCAAGATCAAGAACTAATCCCAGGTTTCTGGAGGCCCACTCAAAGGTGACAATATTCAAGAAGAAGAAGAAAGTTAGAGAGGAGGGAAGGGTTAGGGTATGGTACTGTGTGAACTCAAAGAGCTGAAGTTGAGGACATGGGGCTCAATATTTGAAGGACTTTACAATAAGTTTTTTTCTCATGATTCATAACACTAAGGAGAATGATTTCTTGCAATGAATATAAGCAGATGCAATGTGGCAGATCCACAGCTGCTGTCAATTGCCATAGTTTCATATGACTTTGGTGGAGTCAAGGTAACACGCATCACCTGAGGATCTGTTCTGCACTGTGTTTCTGTCAAAAGGCATCCAGTACTTCTAGGCTAGAGAAGAAATTTAATTCTGGATTAGGAAAAACACAATTTCTCCCCTTCCAATGCAGTTGAATATCACGCCAGAGCTGAACTTGAATCAAACACCTTTAAACTTAGTTTTGATCCTGACACAGAGAGACTATGTAATGTTGGAAAGTTGCATGAGTTCAGCCCTTAAAATGGGAATAATAATACTTCTCTGTGTCACTGAAGTACTAGAAATCTATGCATTTTTGAGACACAGAGTTGCTGAGAAGAAAATAGTCGACACTAGCACTTGGAGAAGCTCTTCAGTGGCAGTATTCTTACAAATTTCAAGTTGTACACACAGAAAATAAAACAATAATTTAGACACCAGAGCACCAAAAAAACAAAGAAACTTAGGAATGTAATGAAAAACAGCAAATGCACACATGCATTTTCGTGATCCTCCTCACACTCCCCAGGATCTTTTTAACACACTGTGAAGAGTCTTCAGTTGTCAGCCTTTCATACATTGGAAAACTTTTGAAGTTGGAACAATACTATATTGTTGGGTAAAATTTCAAAGCTTATAAGAACTCATTCAAAGCTCATTTCTGTACCATTATGTCAAACAACAGACCTCTGAGAAAAAAATTGTAAGATCTGATCCCTTATAACTAGCTTAATTTAAAAATATTATTACACTTACCTGAACTGCTCAGAGTATTCAGCATACCTGGTATTGTGTATTACTGCCTTTTGAGGGATTCTGCTGCTGAAGTTTCTGAAATAAAGGTGAGATACACCCTCTGTTTCCTGAGCATCCATGCTTTTCTGTATTCATAACTTTACTCTGGTACACTATCTCAGGGGAGAGAAAACAAAAAAAACAAACGATCAAAAGGTTTGCAAGCAAGTTCTGCTTTTCATTTAGTTAAGATACATATTGAAATAAAATTGTTTCTTCTTTTTGAGAAAGGGCTTAAATAGTGAACTTGATGGAAGAAAAAAAATTAAGACTAGCCTCTCTACCTTCTCATCTTCCTTCTAAACAGCATAGGTGAAAGAAAGTTTATCTGTTGCCTGAGGGCAGGTCACCTCTATTAAACATGATCCTGGTCTCTACTTTCACTGACCAGACTAATTTTTATCCTAGAATTTGAAACACCTGGATAGTTTTCATGCAAGTCTCTTCCATAAATTAGCTCTACCAAGAATTTTCAATAAATCCCTTTGTGCGCCTACTTCTCTTTCACTAAGCAGAAAGACTGAAATAGAAAATTATTGCGTTCGCTGAAATAAAATCAAAGTGTGGTATATGAACTCATCTGAGCCAAATTTAAGAATTTTTTTTCTTCATTAGCAGAAACTAGTTCCACAAACAAATTCATGTCTATATTAGTACTATGAAGCTTACTCTTGTGTTGCAGAAGGTGAGGATTAGAACAGAGAAACTGAACCTCAAAGCTTTAATGGCAGGTCAGGAATCTGTTAAGGCACTCCTAGTTCCCCTTCACTTCCATCTCCTGCCCTTAAATTAGTTACCTCTCACTTACACCTCCTGCCCTTAAATTAGTGACCAGAACAGAAGATGTTCTGTTCTCTTCACCAATACAAATTATTTGTGTTTGTCTTTGGTGTTCAGAAGACTTTACCCATAAATTTCAGAGGCAAGAGACCAAAGTTACATGAATTCATAGTCCTACCACTCTCTTTTATTTTGTCTTTAATTTGCATTGTATTAACTAGTGAATCCATATACAAAGGAAAGCACAAGTCTACCCAGAGAGTTAACCATACGGCAGTGAGAAGCTAAGCAAAGCTGGTGCCAGCATATACTGTGTTCACAAATACTTATTATTGTTTAATAATATTAATTATTAATTACCTATTAGTGTATATGTTGAGTAAAGCCTTGTACACAGCAAAAGTAAAATACAAAAGCGTCAGTAGTCTTCTGGCTCATTTAGAAAGCACATCCTTCATTTTAGTCTAGAAACAGGTGAAAAAATGGTGAGAGAAATGGACGGACAGGTCAAGCAGAGGTGACACCATAAGAATAAGGGAAAGTACAAAGAGTAGATAGTTTGCAGTTACAGTCTTTGAGCTCCATGTCCATCCTCCTAAACCGTAGCTACAGCTGTCCTCATCTGTAGGAGAGTTAAACCAATAAATGCTCTGAGGGCAAAGACAAGAATCTTGATATTTAAGAAGCTGTAAGAAAAGAAGAAAAACAAGTGGTGAAATGATCCCAGAAAAACAGGAGAGAAAGACATAAATAGCAATATTCTGATCTTTATGCAAGGATGGTTTTGCGAGTACAATGGCAGAGAGAAGAAAGATAGCTGGTTAACATGATTAACCTGATTGACAAGTTTTAATGGTGTAGCCAAATCTTTGAAAACATCTGAGACCAAAACAAATAAAGACATGCTGGACTCCAGGTACTCAGGAATTACTTTTGCCATAAAGCCTTCAGTGTTTTGCCAAAGAAGTCATTAGTTGTAATGATTGCCATCTTTGCTCAAGCAAAATGACCTCAGCAGTGTTACAGCAGCTATATACCCAGCAGAGAAGCATGATTTGCAGTGAAATACAGGCAGGATAAGCTGGCAGCCCTCAAGGGGGTGATTATAATCCACAGTGTGTAGTTTTGCAGTGTAAGCAGTACAAGGTAGATCCCTTCAGTCTGTTTTGCTGTCGTGTGCTTCCAAAAATCCTGCGGTTCCCTAGCAACACTGTCTGCATTTGTTCTCGATATAGGTATTGCTTATATGTATGTAGTTCTATGGAATATTCCCAGCAGGAATGACTACTTTCCCAAGAAGGTTTGTGAAATTGCATGTGAGCTTGACTTCAGTTGAATTATTCATGCACTGGAAGTTAAGGAAGCACAGAATTGTGTTTGCAAGAACTAAGACCAAGTGAATATCTTTCTGCAAATAAAAAGGCTCTATTTGCTGCTCTCTTATTTCTGTATTATGGGGTACACACTTCATGGCAAGTAATAGTCGACCTTTTTTATCTGATAAAAATCAGAACTCTTCTATACACTTTATCACAACAGGAGGCACAGCTATTTTGTGGAAGGAATGATTTCACATTATACCTGTAGGAAACTGGAAAATATTTGGGATATATTTTTCCAAAGACATTTTTTTCACAGAAGGCACTGGTATCTTTTCTTTTCTCTAAAAGATTCTAAATTTTCTTGTTGCCACTCTTCTCCAGCCCATCCCAAAACTGATTTTTAAGCACATGGGATTTTAGGCTTTTGTTTAACAGATAATAAACAAATGTTGAAATATTTGTCCTAAAATTAAAATTTCTAAATGATAATGGTTCCTTGTTTGTAAGAAAAGAAGGATGCTAAGATTGTTAATGCAAGAAACAAAGTATAGTAACCTGCAAAAACTACACATAGATTGCGGGGAGAAGGAGGAAACATTTACAGAGCCACAGCTGATCTCACCTGACTGCCCATCCTCTCATTAGTTTAGGAGAGAATTCTATTAGCTGGCAATCCAGAGGCTATTTACATGCTTCTCTACTGATCACCTTCCTTTAGGGTAAAAAGGAGGAGGAACCTTAAAGCAAGAAACCAAAAAAGAATATAAGAAATATTTCTGCCTGATTGCATCAGCCCTATCAGCCTGTAACCACAGGTGATGTGGAAAAGGTGGCAGAAGCAATGAAAAGATGTCCCTTACTTGGCAAGATGTAATATTGCCAAATCCAAGGACAATGTGAAACAAACTCAGGAGATCTATTACTAGCTTTAAAAGTAAACAAGTCCCAGTCCCAAAGCATGTGCCCTTGTGCCTTGCATATTCATCTATCGCAGGAGAGAGAGTGATGTATTCTATAGATCAATAATGCTGTTCCCCCATCTTACTGTTACCGCTCCCACTCCTACCATATCCCGATTTTCCACATCAAGATCAACTTCCAAAATACAGTCTGGTCCTGCCTGAAGCATGGCCTGCTTCAGCTGTAGCCTTCACTCCCCTCTCCTAATGAAAAGAAATATCAAGGAGTTTTCCCTCTTTAGCTGATTTATTCACAGGCTTCTTAAGAACATGAAAATATAGATGCAAAGTTCAAGTATTTCCTATTCTTGAACTTGCTCAGTCATTTCCCTTTTTGCCAAAATCAATATTTTGGAGAGACACAAATTTTGCTTATAGTTCTGCTGGCTTCTTCCAAGTCTGTCTGTAGTCATTTCAGACTTTCTGCAGAGTTAATCACTTCCTTCAGAAAGCCTTTGGACAATGCTGAATTTGATTCTCACCACAGCAAAATCCTATTAAAATTCTGATTATTCTGTTTACAGTGTCACTATTAGCACAAATAGGAGCATTTGCATTTAAGACGAACGACCAGGAAGGAAAATAACAAACTGCTTTCCATTGATTTTGTCATGGTTTGACATACTGCACAGCTGTGGCTCTCCAAATTTGTTGTTTAATTTCTAGTATCTTAAAAAAACACCTGAAAAATCATGTCTCATTTTTGTGCACCCTTATTTTTGGCCATAATATATTTATATATTGCCAGATTCTATAGAAAAACTTATCCTCAAAGGAACATCTGATGCTTGGTCATAAAAGAGGTGGTGGGGGGAAGAGAGCACTAACAGTTTCTAGGGTGTTGGAGATTTAAGTTTAGGTTTCTTGTTGGAATTAGATAGATGGCTCTGTGCTCTAGACTATCATCTGCTCTGCAACTGCATTCCATCTTCACTAGAAATTCTATTCTGGATCTACAACAACTTCCTAACAAAATCGTAATTGAAAGTAGCAAGAATCTGCAAAAAGCTTTGATTACAGCAAATTCATTTCTCAAGTTATTTCTTCATCAAAGAGCAAAACTTTATTTATTAACTTTTTTAAAAATGTACTTGATTTCTAGATAATGCATCAGAATGAAATATAGTGAAGCCACTGTTAATATTTCTACTTGAGTATTCCAGTTTCCAAAAATTACAACATGCAAGAGATCCATCATAAATCACATCTTCATCTTTTTGGTATACCAATGGGCTATGCTGACAAACTTGACTTTAATCCAACTCATTTTAGCCTGCTGTGCCTGTTAATTCTTATCTCAGTTACTATTGACCATGAGACAAAGTTCACCATTCAGCCTTTTCAGAAACAACCTTCTAAAAGTACAAGATATTTTGATAAGCAAAGAGAGGAAGTGAATGAAGTGATACAAATGGAAGATGCCAGTGTGCAAGTGTTTCAAATGGTGCTCCATAGGAGGGGAAGAGATTAGATTTCTGGTTTACAAGGACCATGGTGACCACAAACCCTATAAACCAACTAGTTACTGGAGTGCTCCAGGCTCTTCTAAAACTCCAGATACCTGCTAAGTAGATCTAATCTCTAATCTTGAATATCTAATCTCTAATCTGCTCTAGGTTAATTTTATGCAAGCTTTTCTTTTTAGATAGGAAAAGCTCGATCAGCATGGCAAAGCTTTCCGTATCTACCTAAATAGCAACAACTGTGGCTTGATGCAGGCACTGATCCAGGTAAATATCAGAAAGAACTATGATATCTTCTGCACAATCACTGAATGCAAGACATTGCTCAATAACAGGTTCATGCCAAAAAAGAATTGCTGAACTGACCCCCAGAGTTCTCTTCCCACTCTGATTTTGTAAGTACCCAGGTGAGCAAGGATTAAATGCTCAGGAGACCCATGATGTCTCATCAGGAATTGTTATCAACTGTTCTCATTGAATAACAATGCATCATTTGTCAAAGGTAATTTCCATAAAGAAAAAGGCTTTTGTTCTTCTGCCATTATTTCTTAACCTCTCTTACCTCACACTTTCTGCAAAGTCAGCAATGGCAACTTCTTCCTCAGATCCTTCTCTAAACCCATTCTCTGATCTTCTTAAAGGCTTTTCCCACCTACAGGCTGTCAAGGTTTTCTGGCAACCCAAAACTACTCCATACTGCTTTTTCCTAGGTGGTCTTGGAAATTTTGCATTTTCTACCAAACTCACAAATACTGAATCCCGTCGGTACTATCATAACATGACTCTTTTTCTAGCATGTACTGCTATCCCTGATCAACAATTTATGAGGTTTGCCTACTTTTTAAACTTTAGTTTTTAGGTTAGGGAAAGTGTATTGGTTTGGACCTTGGACAATTTCAAACTGAGAGTTGATATTTGGCAAGACAGAAATAACAGCCTGCATTTCTATTATATTATTATTAAAGAATGCACACAAAAGGTCAGAGTCTATTGCTTGGCATCTTAGTTAATTCTTCATCTGCCATAGGTTTGTAGAAGACAGAATCCGCTTCACCCAAGGACAATCGCCCTTCCACGGTTCACACTGAGTTCCATCCTGAATTCCATCTAGGGGCAGAAAAGATCCTTTCTCTGAGTATTTCAGCACTTACTCTTCTGTCTAGAACTTCTAAAACACCATAAAGAAGGAATGTAGTGGAGGTTGTGAAAGCTGACTAAAGTTTTTTACCTAAAAATACCTTGATGTGTCAATGCTACCTATATTTGCTACTTTCCTTATGGCCTGGGTTATTTGAAGATGTCTATGTAATACGTCAAAAACTGGAAACTCATTTTTATTTTAAATTGTTGGAGAAAAAAGGTCAAAAATCATTCCCCAAATGAACATGTAGGGCTCAGAAGACAATGAAAATCTCCCTTCCATTTTTTTTTTTTAATAATGAAGTTGTATTTTTCAACTTACCACAGGTTTTGAGGGCTGGTGTGTGAAGGCCGGATGTTTTGAGCTGGCAAGGGTATACTCAACAAAGAGTAAGTAATAGTTTTACATATGCACTCATGTGTAGTACTGCCATGGCCCAAGTAGACCAAAAATGCACTTCAGCATTAGAATGGGAAGTAGCAACTCTGAAAATAACCATGTGTGTACATGCTTATCTGGATATATCTCTTTTTTGCAAGATGAAGCAATAGGTGCTTCATTTATATTTCTAACGGAGAAATACTATCATTGTGTTAGGAAGTCTTTGAAATACAGAGTTCTGGGAAAGTATCATGTAGAAATATCTGTATGTTGGCTCCATTCTGAAATTCTTATTGCAGTCATCATTGGCCATTGTCAGAGGTATGACGCTAAGCTAGTATGATCTTTGATTTTATCAGATATTTTAATTTTTATATCCTTGAATAAGATTTTTTTTTTTGGTAGAAGAAAAGTTGTCAAGAATGAAGAATTTTGCAAAAAGTATGTCATATGGTAGGCATTGAAACTGAGGCAGCCCTTAGAAGAGGTGCTCTTAGGATGCTCAGTGTGAAATATAACTGGTTGTACATGAATACACCACTAGAGGAAAATACCAGAAGGACTTGTATCTGCAGTATTGAAACTATTTTTTAGCTAAAGAATGCTGTTGTTGCATAGCTATACCCCAGAGTACATAGGGGGGTGAATGGCTTCCTTTGCACTTCTCCACTTGAGCAGTATATTGCAAAGTATTTAGCTCGTATTTTGAGAGCGGTTACTACTGTGTCAGATTTTGATCTTCTGAAAATGTTAGAAGGAAAATAAATAATTTTATATATGCAGAAGACTATCAGTGATTTTCAGTTCCTTGTGGCATTCACAACTTATTTCAGAAGTCAGAGAAATAGCTTTCTGGTTTGTACCTTAGAAAACTATTAATTCACCTAAGGATTCTTAAGTTGTCTGGCTGGACCTGATTTGAGTCACTAATTATCATGGTTTTTTCTTTTTGTGTAAGTGGGGATTATTGGACCATCTTACATGTTGGATTTTGGTCTGCTGGCACTTCAAAGTTTATTTCAGTAACAGTATTAGGCTTGGCTCTATACCTCCCTGGCCTTTCTTTGAAGAATATTTGCAGGGATTAATAAATAAACCAAAAAAGCTTCTGATAATGGTACTTGTAGCAAATACTACAGGGTAAAGCAGCAGGAAATACTCTTGTTCCACCCTCCTGTCACATATCTGTCTAGCAGCCAGCTCAAGTGAGGTCATGCAATCTGCTGACCAGCTGGCATTCCCACATCAAGTCTCTTCTTAAAAGTATCATTTTGACTCTGCCAGCTGCTGCTGTCATTACTTCTTCACAGTCATTGCAATTCCGCTTTGACTGAAGTCCAAAAGCAAGACTGTTAATTCAAAAATACTTGATTAAAGTATAGAATTGTTTGACAAATACATTCATAAATTCAGAGGTAGAATTCTGGCACCTCAGTCACCAAGAACTTGCTAAATACTTTTAAATACCATTACCAACACCACTGTTTCATACTTGGTAAAATACTGGAAGACATTATTAAGGAGCGTAATGTCTGCTACTGGGATTATGTGAAGATTTATTTCATGCTTGAATGTAGGCAAGTGTTTTCATCTATACTGTCTCTTCAGTTTTAAAAATTCTGTTAAAGTATAGTCTGCCTCTTGCAAACGGAACTCCTCTATGTTATATATAACATTTATATTCTTCATTCACAGAATGATGCTAGTATAAAACTGAAAATACTTTCCAATAAACAAGAAGGGAACTCTTTACACCCTGTTCATCTCCTCAGTGCTACTTCGTGATGTTCAGGTAACTATAAAAATACATTTTTCTTTCTGTAGGCATCAAGATTTAGGGGCAATTCCCAGTATAATTTCATGTTATTATCAAAGTCAAGCATACATATTTTGCATGTAAAAAAAGGCCATTTTAATAAGTATCAAATCTCAAAGAGAAGAGGTGTAGCTAATGGCTCTCATGAGGATAATAAGTGTACTCCATAAAACACTGAATGTGACTAGTCTGATATTTGTAAGGAGACTACCACTTTGATTAGGTACAACTTTCTTTGGAAAGCACAAAGCTCTGGCCGTAACAAGTGATATTTATGGTAGCACAATGCAGACTTAAAAATTACCTTCGTGACTATTTTCATTAGCCAGCTGCCAAAGATTTCACTTTGGTGTAACTGTATCGTATTCTGGTTTTGTATTTAATTCTGTATACATTTCTATAAAGGCAGTGATTCTTCAGTAACACATTAATGAGACAATATTTACATATTTTATCCATACAGTAAAGGCAAGATGAAAGTGCCAGAAATGCACTAAAGAGGTAGAGTTCTTACCTGGATTAACATTAAGCTTCAGACTAGAACTGAAGTTCAAATTTATGCTGGAGGATAAGTCTGTAATGTCATACCCAAGAGTACCAAAAATCTCACAGGCTGTCTTAGTAGAGTTTCAGCTCGACTACAAAAACTTCAAAAACTCCTAATATGATCGCTTTCTTGTCCTATCACACCTCTAATTCATACAAACCAGCATTGCACTGTAAAATTAATGAGTTTCATCAATGTACAATAGTCTGGAAAACTGTATCCCTTTAGGTTTTTGGATTCATCAGAAACAAAATACAAAATGTTCTTAGATCTGAACTGATTAAGTAAAACTGAAATGCTATTCTGGCCCATTTTGTTGCCTTGGAAATGCACTTTTCCAAATTCTGCTTCAACATTTTGCCCTTAACAAAGTCCCTAAAATACAGAAACTGAAGTTCCAAGAACATCCTCTTTGCATCCTAGAACAGCCCTCAGAAGCTGCTATCACTTTTGCACTTTCAACTGAAAATAATGGCTTTTTCCTTGCCTCTTTTCCCCTGTGGAATATTTTAATTTTGTAGCTATGTTATTTACCTTGGTAAAGTGTTTGTTTGGGGCAGTACGTGGAATGAAAGACATCATTGAACTTAACATTCTATACTATTGCTTCATACTTCTCTGAATAGATAATATCGTTTACACAAATGGCTGAACAAAAAAAAGTCATGAGAACTGAAAATGTGTGGGCACTGAAATATTTCAAGAATTGAATAATGCTTTCCTTTCTCTGTTTAGTCTGACAGATGACAATCTGTCTTGAACACTTCAGGACTGAATGATGGAGAAGATGAAAAAGTCATTTGAGAAATGCCTTTCTTACTCCAAAGACTTCACTTTGCATTTCAAGACAGTGTCCAGTTTGGGCATAATGTTTCTTTCACTTATGGCAATGTATAATCCACTGAAGTGGTACTGGCCACAATTCAGTCCCATCCTCCCTCTCCTGCAAATCATGGCTGCAAGTTTAAACTGGTCTTTGGGAATGGTGGTCCTCGGGAATGGTGATCCTCAGGAAATGTTACTTTAGTGTAACTTCTAATTGTGAATTTCAATATTTGTAATTGGAGAAGCCTGCGGTTTTTCTTAGGATGGGGAAATCTCTAGTGTTTCTAGTAGCCAAAAATCTTCAGACTTCTAGGAAATGTCCTTACTTCTTTGACTGTGCAAACTACAGCCAGAAAATTAAACTCCAGCTTGAGTGAAGCTGGCAAGACTCTGCTCACAACAGAGAACAGTTTACCAGTGTAAGTTGCTCATAGCTTGTCTCTTAATTTTGCAGAAGTCCAGGAAATAAGAAGATAAACCTTTTGTATACATTTGTTTATTACAACCTTTCTTCCTCTCTGGTGCAGACTACAGTCTCCTTATGGTGAGCAGTGGGATGTGTATGTTTACCTCTGCCCACACAGCCCGGTAGTGGCAGCCTGCAGCACCCTGTGCACCCGCTGTCCTGTGTGGACAGCCTGCAAGGTGAGCCAAGGGCAGAAGGTAAGGGTCTTGTCCTCAGTCATTGACAAGACACAGCAGCAGCTGAAATGAAACACAAAATGACAGTTTACCTGCTGAAAGTGCCAAAACAATGCCCGGAGAACAATCTTTGCTGGATGTACTAGATGAAGATCTCTATTCTCTCTATCGAAATAGCAACTTGTTTTATAGCATTTTTAGCATTACCATTCTAATCTAAAGATAAAACATTACATTGTAACAGTGACACGCAACATCCTCTGCAAACTCATAAAAACCTACCCAGAATGAAGGAACTTGGATTAGTGAAAATTTGATTTTTTTCAAATATAATATTTGCCTGAGCCACATGGAACCCAATGTTTTTTTACATTTCTTACAAGCTCAAGAGCCCCAAAAAATATTTTTGGAAAACACATCTTCTGTGTTGCCTCCAGAAACATCTTCTCTGACCTTGCAGCTGATGAATGAAATTTATATTCCAAGCAGTACCATCAGCTGGCATAGGTTGATCCAGATGAATGTGTTGCTCTGAAGTCTGATAGCCCAAAAAACCTCTTTCAGGGATGTCCTGTGAGAGACAATCTGGAAGCCATGGGAATCCAACCAGAGACAGTAGTCCTGTGGTCCTATGGATGTCTAAAATCAGGGACTTCCACATGAAAAATGTTAAAGAAGGCGTATATACAAGTTATCTTAGGAACCCACCTTCAGATTGGCTAATTAAGACTTTAATTTCCTAACACTCTAAAATATATCTCTAATTCAATATATATTTATTTTATAAAGGTGGCAGAACTGCATTCACAAGAGTTATATGGAAAGGCAGATCACCTTGCTTGAGATATGTCTTGTAAAAACACCTGCTTTCCTTTGCAGCGCAACATGCAGCAGGAACTGGGCAGGTCAAGTTGCAGAAATTTTCCTTTCTAATAAACTTGAGCTTGACTTGGAGAATTATGACACAAAAAAAGTGAGAACTTGAAGCTAAATAAAAAATTTGAAGCCAGGGAAATTGCCTATCGTATTCCTGAAGATAAATGACTAAACCCAAAATAACATAATAATATAAATGTATTTACTTATGACTCAATTTTTAGCACTTTTAAGTTGCTTATAATGCATGAGTAAAACCTATATTTAAACAAAAATATCTCTCAACATTTTAGACACTTAAAATATTTTAGGCACTTAAAATATTTTAGACACTGTTAGCCACTTACTACATATGATCAGTTTTAAGTAGGCTTTACTTTGTTTTAATATGACCATGCACATTTCTGACACCTTAAAAGCACTGATTACAATCATTGTCTCTGACATTTCAGCCGCATTTATAGAATTTGTAAGAAATACAATGTTTTTATTTAGAGGACAAATTGAGTCCAAGAAGGACATCTTTTGCATTAAGGTAGGGGTCTTATAAAATAGGAACTCTAACACCATTTCTTCCGTCCCCATCCCTGGCTCCAAAACCTGAAGCCATCCAAGCCTATAGCTTGTGATTGAGTGGCGGCAGAGGCCTGTGGTGCAGATTCTAAAAGCTGTTTCCAAAACTGCCAGTGCTGTAAGTCTTGGCTTCACAGTAGGAGCCCGAGATCCCTTCCAGCAAGGCTGTGAAGTCCAGTCCAGCTGCAGACCTGGAATGTGCAGCCCTACCCTGGAAAGGCTCCTGCAGCTGCCTAACTCACAGCTGCAGACACTGCCTGGCAACGCCACATCTGGCTAGGTTCAGAATCCAGGTCAGGTTCAAATCCTCTGAAAGTTTGTTAAATCTGAGACATTTTGGACAGGACATTTAAGACTCAACAAAAAGGCTTTATTAAATTAAATTCTTGCACTGTGCAATTCACAACAAATGCTAACTATGTCTTAGCTCATTAATTAAACAGTAAAGAGTTGAATTTTGGATGCCTTCAGTACCTCTACTACATTGCTCTTTCTAACCAGAATGTCAGTCTCTAATGCGGTGCTAATTAAGCTCTTTTCTCTCTTGATACTTATACGAGTGTTATCATATTATCTAGGGCTTTTTTTACAGTCAGTAGTTGATATTATTCCCCACAAAAGCCTCTGACATAGGAAAAATAATTAGCCACGTTTTGAAGCTAAAGGTTAGAACAGTAGCCATAGCTTGTACTGTTGGCACAGGATGTTTGTGGATGTACCAAAACATTAACCTGATTTCTGGAGTCCCCATTCCTGTCAACTATGTTGACCTTAGAACCTCAGTTTCCATCTTTTTTTCCCCTTACCACAGCAGTACAATCTCAATGGCACATTTTTGTCTTTCAGCTGTATGTATTTAATTATGAGTCACTATCCCAGAAGAACAAAGTGATTATATTTTCATGTGAATTTGCAGAATGTTTATCTTGCTACAGACACACAAATGAAAATAATGTATGAACATATAAATAGAAAAGAAAAGCTTTATTGTGGCTTCTTTGAAAGTCTGGAATGCATCTCAAAAGACAAAAAGGAAACCCAAAAAAGTCTTTATTCCATCTGATAGATGTTTGTTCTTAATCCAATAATGTTTTTAATCCATGGCAGAGAAAGATAAGGAAACAAGCCCACCACCAGTGGCTAAATCTATTAGTTCAGTTTTTATTTAACATAAATATACTGAAAAAAATTCAAAAAAAGCATAAAGATGTTCATTCAGCACATAAAGGAAAATAGCCAAGATTTATGAGCTACAAATGCAGAATTATTTTGAGAATTAACATGATTCTAAATATTATTTTGCCAGGAACAGAACATTTTTTTCATTTCTGTTAGCCGAATGTGGATTTTGAAATAGAATCACTTCCTACAGAGCTGCTTTTGAGAGTCAGAAAAAAACTAAACTACATTCTCAGGCCATCCTCTCTTTCTTTGCATTACACAATGTTTCCTAGTGGATGAAAAGTCCCCTTGAGGGAGTTTCCAGACCTATTTTCTGTTATTGTGGCTTCAATTATCCAATACACCAGATAAGCGGTATCTCCAAAACCTGGAAAAACTCATCCTTATTCTTAGTTTGAGGTAAAGAGGACTTCAGAAAAAAAAATAAGCCAAAGTGCTGAACCAATGCTAGAGTATTCCCTAGCAAGATGCAGAGATGGGTAGAGGGGCAGGGGTTAACATGACTTTGTAGGTACTTGTACTTAGTAGTTTCAATACGAGTTTAATTCTCCATTCTATTCACCCAAGGCCCTTTGAGATAAGCACATTGTTTCCACATGTATAGGGTGGGGAATTTCATAGAGCTTCAGTACCATTTCTCCTCTGTGACCCTTACTGCTCCACTTGCCTATACTGCAGATAGGACATTCGGAAGCAGAATCATTTGTTCTAGGAGATGAAGGGCTACAGCAAGCCCTAATCCTCTGTTTGTGGCATCACAACAGTGTCCACAGCAACTTAAATGTGATGTGATACAGAAAGGAATGTGACTTCAGGTGCCAACAACCAATGAATGACTGAGGAGCAAAAATCCTGTTGTCATGCAGATACCCCCGCAATGCATGAGTCAAATGAAATACACGGGTAAGAAATACACATAGAAGAAGACTGTATTCTAAAAAGTGTAATTTCTGCTTCAGGATACACTTTAGTCACCACAACGCTCCGAGAGATGGAGCCAGTCAAAGATGGCAACAGAGACCCTAAGCACCTCTGTCAATTGCTGGTTGGCTGTTTATTTTAAAAAGACAGTGAGAAATAGTATGAACTACCTCAATTTACTGCATTTTTTGTTGTGTTTTCAGAGATCGTTTATTGTCTGTGTTGAATAAACAATACAGATGAGATAACCAAGGATAAACCCAAAGTCTGGAGTGTAGTAAACTGCTTAGAATTTGTCCTTGGGACTTCAGATTCCGGAAAGTTCTTTTCCCAGACCCACCTCAGATTTGCCTTAAGAGTATGACAAAGACCTTTTTGTTATGTCTGTACAATACCTAGCACAATGGAGCCCTGATCCATGACTGGAGCCTCTAGGCATTGCCACAGTACAAACAAATAACAATAGCTAGCAGCCAGAGACATTGATGGGAATTCCTTAGTAGGCAAGCAAGCTTCTTATAGAAGTGCATGCTCTGAGGACTTATTCAGTTCACACAGCCTGGGCTTTCAGAATATTCTTTGTTGAAAACGGTTGGAAACATCTCCTTGACCCTGGATCAGGGCCAAGAAGGTGAAAGATGTTAGAGCCACTTCTCCTTGTGTATTACAGCACTGAAAGAGTCTTCAAGAAAGAGAGTTTGGTGTGTGTTTGACCAAGGAATGTTCGAATAATATCAGCAATTACGTAAAACACTCATCTCTGAGCAAACACATAGTATGAAATCTTTACATATTATGTTTACCTTTTTATGGGGTGCATAAATAGATATGAATGAAAAAAACATTCTGCTTGTTCAGGCTTTGGGCTGGTACGCTGAAAACTTGCACCTGATTCCTGGCTCTGGCACAGATACCTGCATGCCCTTTGGCAATTCACGTCACACATCTTTCTTTTCCTCCTTAAAACAAAAGGAAAACAAGACTACTTTTCCTGCCTCACAGGCATTATGAAGATTTCCAACCATTGTTAAACATGCAGATGCTGCTGAGGCCAAAAAGATATGTAGAAATCTAGAAAAGTCCGTCCCTGATGTTGATATGAGAACTCGAGGTTTTACAGAAAAACATTCTCAGATTGTATCACTTCTACTGCATTTTTTTTCTCTTAAATATGGATGGTTCTGGCTTTAAGAGTATTACATTATCTCAGTAATTCCCAGCTCCATTGATTTTTGCCACTCTTCAATTTTTAGAAAACAGTGTCAGTTTTAATGAATACAGATTGCATGAAAGCTGAGCAACAATCTTGACTTTTGAAAAATATATCTCTCTTTCAGTGTCCAGATATATGCCCACAGGAAGAATATCCAACTCACTCTTTTCAGATCATTAGATATATTATACACCAAGACTAACACAAGGTTTTAGTTGATTCACATCAGTAGACACCCTTTCTGGAGTGCCTGCAGTGCTAGGCGTAAGCCAGCACAGAGAGTAGGGCTACACCCTGGTCTTGCACTTCAGTTTTCCTGGTGTTTTTCGTGTAACGAAAATTCTGCCTTAGCATTAGGTTTTACACCACTACTCTTGTTTATTTTTATCTAGAACAAAGTCTATAGACAAAGTCAATACTTTTATCAGATTAACTAGCAGGCAAGCTTTCAGGCACACAAGTCATTCTTCAAGCCTCTCTTTTTACTCTCTCACATTGCAAACTACATCTGAATTCATCACTTCTTACAAGCAAAGACATTTCAGAAAGTCATTCCCTGATGCTGCAGCTGCCATCCACTGGGCCAGAAAGATGAAAACGTGGTGAACATCACTTCTCTATATAAGAACTGGAGAAACAGAGACACAACTGGGCTATTATGCATAGTGCCACACAAAATCAACCATAGAATGGAGTAGCAGCATCCTTCCTCTAAGCACTATTTTCAGTGTCTTGGACAAAAATGCCTTACATGAAAAACAATGATCCTTCCTGTTCTCATAAACCAAGAATTTCATTAAGGCATATAGATATACACAAAAGATTTTTTCCCTCCGTCTTACCCAACAAGACATCAATGCTACAATTCTTTTCCCAGCAGTTAGTTGTTTTCCCACCCACTCAGCTATTCTTCCTGTCTCCCACATATCTTTCACAAAAAGGTTATCTGACATGACTGATTTTCTTTGGGTATCTTGCCTCTCTCTGCTATCTCTATACTTTAGCTTCTGCAGAAGAACAGAGAACAAATGAGGTATTTGCAGTAGCAGATGGAGAACCTGGTATCAGTAGAGTTACGTACAACCACAACAGTGATGGTAGGAGTTGGGAGTTGCAATGGTTCTCCTGTTACAGATGGAGGGCTGCCCCTCTGTATGTCTGTGTGTGTGTGTGTTGGGGGTGGTGGTGTAGAAATCTTTAATACTTCTGCCTTCTGGCGTTGTTTCTGTCTCTCATGCTAGACAGAAGAGATAAAAAAGTATGGGAAGAAAGAAGGGGTCCAACTTGTCTCTTCCACACAGAACTGAAGGGATCTATGTCATCTTCATAGACATAGCAATAGGTAACAGTGTAAGACTACCTTTAGCAGTTTAAAAGACACGGCACCATTAATGATTTTTTTTTTTCAGTCAGACCCAATTACAACTGTTTACAGAGCCCTTTCTCTCCCTCTCAGAGACTTTGGCTGAATTCCCATCATTTCCGGGACTGGACCCAATTATGCCAGTGACAACAGCATGCTGACTGCTTAATGCAATTCCATGGCAAGGACAGGGAAACAAGAAAAGGTTTGATTTGGTCCACACTGTACCTGGAAACAGCTCCCAAAGCAACATGTTATGCCAAATAACTACACATCAGAGAAGCCAATTAGTTTATGCAAGTCTAGATTAAAACAAAGACTTTTCCTTATCTTTTCTTTTTGAAAAGCATTGTTTCCAGGCAAAAAGAATTGGCAGATTTTCCCCTCGGCTGCAATTTTTAGAGCTCTGTAATCTTTGTTCTAGTACTTCCATGAACACAGTCCTAGGAGGTAATTAAAAGGTGATGAGGTCAGGGAAATGGTTGGTAAGGGTGAAGGAGGATATAGCAGGTGAAACTTATGAAGTACTTGTACATTTCAGGGAAACCCTCAGTTCTTAGAAAAATCCTGTGTTATCCCAGGTCTGACTTGTCTCAGCAAGTATGTTTTTACTCATGATGGCAAACAAAAGTGTTTGAAATGCACTGCAAGACTTTTTATTGACTTATTTCATACCATCATTTCAGTTTATATTGACACTTGGAGAAGTGCTATATTATTCACTTTTTTCTTTGGTTTATCTTCTCTTCTACTCAAGTTTGGCATGAGCTTTTCTGTTATTCATAGAGCACCATAAGTTATTCACAACCAAGGAAAAAAATACAGGACAGAATAGAAATGCTCCTTTTAATAAACATTTGAGAGGCATATACGAGTACAACGCAGTTCAGTAAGTACAGAGCAAACACAGCAGCATGTGACTGCTGCAGAAGGAATGCTCTGCAGAACAGATAGCATTTCAGGAGGGCTTAGTCAGAACAAAGTGAGGTGAGATTTGCAAGAAATAGCATTTCTATTAAACTCTTTGGCAAACTTTGAAAAGAAGACACTTTGTGGGACTAGGTTATGAGGAATCTAATTGCTGAGTAAAATTATCCGAATTATGTGCAAGCCAGCAGGAAAGTCATTTTAGCATTTATGCACTGTATAAGAAGAGCAAAAAGGTCTTCAAGGACATAGGGCATCTATGGGAATATTTGATAACCTTCGAGTCAGGTTACAGAAATACCATTGCATTAAACATAGATGATACCTTTCAGAGGAGAAAAATGATCATTTTCTATTACCATGCCATCAACTCTTCCTCCAAACATTACTTTTCTGAAGTAAACTTTGTTTTCTACCTCACATGACACAGCGCTTTTGGGATACTGTATCACCATAACCAATGTGGTAAAGGTTTTGCGGTCAACTGCAGTATCTCAGAATCTAGTGTCATCACACAGATTTTATTTTTCTCATCTTGAAAGCTGGACTCGTAAAATTGAATAAGAAGATAGAAGCAGACAGTATCTTCTCTGCTGTGACTATGACCTGAGAAAGTTAAACTGTAACTGTAGCATGCCTTCTCTTCCATTGTTTCTTTTAGTGTCAAAATCCAATTTCACTCATACAGCACTCACCTTATCCTTTTTTCACCCTCTGTTTTGAGGGGTACCAATACCCTGCAGAGTCCTAGGTCTGGCTATGAAAAGGGTGCAGTCAGTCCAGATCAGGATTGAGAGCTGAATTTCTTGGAAGACTAGGCCTCGAAGGCCTAAGAATTAAACGATTAATCAGTTTTATTTCCAGAGATTAGGAAATCCTCTGAAGGACCCTAATCAAATTAAACACTTAAGTAGGTGCCCTGTTTTAAACATATGAATCTGCTTTGTTGAGTGCAACAAAGAAAAGCATCCAAAAGTGTATTTTAAGCCCACACAGGAAAACTGAAAGATGAGGCAGGAATAAGGTACAAGCTTCTAATTCCAAACTGCATGTTAAGCGTATTCATTCACTACCAGTTTCTCAAATTACTTCATTAATCAGCAGCACTGAATAGACAAGGTATATGTAACAATTTTCTACTGGCTCTCGGATGTAGATAGACTAGGTCTCACAGAATTCTGAGACAAATAAAGCCTGTCATTCTTTAATAAATTCTCATCTTTTTCCAAAGAGAAGCTGTAGTTTGTATAGAGAATAGGGAGATTTTTTTTTCCGTGGCCTAAACTTTTTTCCAGTAGGCACAAGAGTACTGTCTTTGTCATAAACAACAGTGACAGCAGCATATCAGTGGTAATATTACTAGGATACTGAGCTGCTATAGCCTAATATACAGTACTGCTCATCTGGATACCACATGGGCTTGTGCACTCCACCATTACCCAATATGCGGCCAAGTAATTTGTCACATGGAAACTGCTTGAGATGGAAAAATATAGATATCTCTTCTCACAGCTGTGGAGAAACTGGATACTTCTCCACTATACACTTCTCACACTATACACTATACTATTCTTGTCCTTAAGCAAGAATCAAGCTCTTCATGTTCTAACACCCCCCAAGAAACTGGCTGGGAGTGATAAGCCTTAATCTTTTCTGCTTTCTCCATATCTCTATTCCTATCATTTTCTTTTCCATTTCTCTGTCCATGTCCAGCCTTTTCTTCCCTTTCTACTCTTCTTTTCCATCACTTCTTTTTGTTTCAGTTAAAAGCAAAAACATATACATTTCTGCTTTCTTCAAGGTGAGCTCTTGAACCCTTCTGCTGTTATTAGAACTGTGTCATTACACTTCTTTGTGACCTGAGTGTCCTATGGCTAAAGCAACATTCATGTGCTTCCACAGCTGCAGGGCCAAGTACTTCACAGAAGTTAGACAAGGAATAACTAACAAAGAGGAGATGTATATCTATCTATTATAACTCAAGGACAACGGTAGTTAGCTTATAGACTAACATTAGCAGTATCCATTCTTTTATATACCCTCTATTTTTTAGACAATACCATAAAACTGTGGCTATTTCTGTTATCTATGGCTATGTTTAAAAAATTTTTAACATCATTTATTTATTTTTGTTTTGCCTAGGTTACTACATTTAGGGATGTTTACTTCCACCTCTATCTTCTGTTCATTGCTCTGGTACTATTTTATCTGGTCTCCTAAGAAAAAACACTTTCCAATACTATGCTACTGCCTGTCTGTCTGTGCTCCCTTTCCCTGTAAATTCTAGAATATATTTACATTTTACAGCTCTCTGGAACAGGAGATCTCCATGCATTTTATGAAAACTCAACAGCTGGAGAGATGGAAGACACAAGTTAAAGCCTACTTGAAGGAAATGCTCCCCTTTGTTCATCTTAGCTACCATTTCTGTTTGATGTGTCAGGATGGTGCAACAATCCTCATGATTAGCCAACCAAACACAAGAACAGATAGTCAACCAACACATCTAGCTGACCCATACATGCATAACTCCAAAGCAGCCTGAGGTGATGCTGCCTCTTGCCTACCCTACAGAGAGGAGAGCATGTGATCACTTGGCAGATGCAGGTTAGGAGAGGAGAAAATTGTAGGTACTGCAGGATCTGACTATCCAGTGGGCATACAGCTAACTACAGTCTTCATGTAAGGAACTATGTAAGGACCAAAGGCTAAAAAAGACCCTGATATGTCTCATTTAAGTGCCTAATATTATGTGGGTTAAGTCCATACATGGTGCTCATTGTATCATTTATTTTGTAAACATTTATGGTGAATTTTGAAATTCCTCTTGTTGGAAGCTTGTTCCTCTTGCTGCCATGGAATTCAGCCTGAGTTTGCACAGTGTACACTGCACATGTACATAGAGTGGCATACTTGTATGTATGCCTTGGGTGGTTATGTTCCTTTCTGTTTGTATTTCTGCTTTTCAGAAGCTTTTAGGGACAATTTATGGGGCAAATGAAAGGCAAGCTCTGAACTTTTCATGTCATTTCAGGTCAAAAGTATGACAACTCATTTAAAAGACCAGTTCTCACATTAATTCATTTTCATAAATGAAACTGTGAGACAAAGAAAGACCACAAAAAACAAATACTGATTCAATTTGAGACAATGGGCCACATAGGTTTAAGTGAATATTAGAATATTCTATTTATTTTTCAAACTCTTATACATATGGTGGAACTTGTTTTTCATGTACACTGTAGAATTTGTATTGTGTGTGTTGGAAGACTTTTTTTTTCCTTCCTAGTAATGGGGAATCTGTATTATTTGCACATTGCAAAACTTGTTCCACAGGTATGTTGTGAAATTTTACTGGGCGTTTTACAGTTTGTGATTCATGTCATGTAAATGTTGTTCAGCTCACCTTTGTGTTTTGCTGATTTATGACCACTGCATGAATGCGATTTTTTTTTTAATTTTATTTTCCTGGGATGCAAGGGTAATATTACTGTTAAAAAAGTCAACACTAACTTATACTTTTCTTTCTGAGCCTACAAGAATTTTGAGGCACAAACTGTATCTTTAAGTGTTCTTTAGCATCTAACAAAATAGCACAAAGCCTGGTTGTCTTAATTAGAGGCTTAGGCAATAGAAGTTACTAGAAAGAGAGTTCCCATTTGCTTTTATGAGAGATTTGTATTTATTTTTGATACTATCAATGGAGTCACTCCGGTAATTGTCTGATTACTATGTGCTTTGAATGGGGAGTGACCACTGTTTGTGCATTTGGCACAGGAAACTGGCATGCATTGTATCTGACTGATCATATAGCCTGAGAATATTTATGGGCCGCGATATCAAATTTAATAAATGCAGTCAAGGACCTTCAATGAAAGTGAAAATATCTGTTCCTCTGCATGAATGTTTAGGCCTGCACTCAACTTTCAAAAAGGGTGAATCGTTTGGCTTGTTGAACCTCATGAGGTTCAGACAAGTTGGAGAAGTGGGCCTGTGTGAATCTCATGAGCTTCAACAAAGCGAAGTACAAGGTCCTACACCTGGGTCAGGGCAAACCACAGTTTCAATACAGGCTGGGGGATGTTGTGATTGAGAGCAACCTTGTGCAGAAGGACTTAGGGAATGCTCATTGATAAGAAACTCATCATGAGCTGGCAATGTGCAGTCGCAACCCAGGCCAGCTGTACCCTTGCCTGCATCAAAAGAAGTGTGGCCAGCAGGGCAAGGGAGCTGATTCTTCCCCTCTACTCCACTCTTGTGAGACACCACCTGAAGTCCTGTGTCCAGTTCTGGAATCCTCAACATAAGAGGGCCAAGAAGATGATCAGAGGTCTGATGCACCTCCGCTATGAGGACAGCCTGAGAGAGTTGGGGTCGTTCAGCCTGGAAAATAGAAGGTTCTGGGGAGACCTTATACCAGCCTTCCAGTACGCGAGGGAGGCATACAAGGAAGCTGGGGAGGGATTTTTTACAAGGGCATGTAGGGATAGGACAAGGGGGAATGGCTTTAAATTGCAAGGGGGAAGATTTAAGTTAGACATTAGGAAGAAATTCTTTACAATGAAGGTGGCAAGGCATGGGCACAGGTTGCCCAGGGAAGTTTGTGGATGTCCTCTCCCTGGAAGTGTTCAAGGCCAGGTTGGATGGGGCCTTGAGCAGCTTGATCTAGTGGGAGGTGGTCTTGCCCATGGCAGGGGGGTTGAATCTAGATGATCTTTGAGATCCCTCCCAATCCAAACCATTCTATGATTCTATGATTCTATGCCAGTCACCATCAGGACTTCCCTGCTCCCATTCTAATCATAAGTGATAGAACTGGTCATGTTTAGTTACTAAAGAAAATTTAGATAATTTTGTAGTTTAGGATGAAATATGTCTAAGTACAGTAGGAGATGTTAAACTGTCAAGAGGAAGTCACTACACCAATTAAAGGAAGATGTCTAAATTCCTTACTTGCTTTTGACTATACCTCTGTATAAAATACAATGAGACAGGATAAGACATGTTGTACCACCCATCCCTCTTTTCTGCTGTCCTGAGCAAGTCTAAGTTCTCAGTAATTAAAGTCTCTTAGCTTTATTTAAAAATTGCTACACTTTCAATATTTTGTGTTAGATTATGTCAGTGATTGAATTAATAGCCTTTTCAGTTTCATAGGCAATTGCAGCTCTGGTCAAAGCATACCAGCCCTAAGTTAATTAAAGTTTTTATCTCCTTTTCACCCCTTCATTTGAAGCTCTGTGCTTGTAACAGAGACATTTTGCCATGCTCCCTCCAACCACAGCCCATTATTGTTAGTAAGGCAACTTCACAAGTGCAAATTAGTATGACTCTTCTTCATGTCAATAGTGGCTTGTTCATTTCTTTGTTCCAGCTGGAGCCAAACAGGAGCACCAAAATACCACAGGAAATGCTTTCTTTGTAGTATGTTTGGGCATACATCAAAAACTCAGTGTTAGGAGCATCAAGATGTTTGGAAAAGCAGGCAAGCTATTGTGTTCTGCTTCACCAAAAATGAACTTGAATTTCTTTGAGGTTTGCCTACTGCTGTGCTACTAACAAAAAGTTAATTTACATTGGGAAGCAATGAAGGTATGTCTAAATTGACTTATCTTCCAGAAATTAAAATGTATTTTATGGTACACTAATCAGTTTTCTTATAGTAAATCTCCCTGGTGAGGAGGCAGGCATAAGCCAACATCTCTTCTGTGGCATCCTGGTATCTCCATTGCATTGGCATGACAGTGGAGGTGGTCTTTGTCCTGCGTTTAAGGAAGCAATGAAACCTGGACCACAGCTTAGGGAAGTATTCCCCACTCACCTGCAAAAGGGAGGAAAGAATGACCGCTACCTGAAAGCATTAATTTGAAGACACAAGCCTACCTATTTGGTGATTTCAGAAAGCTAATTCTGAATGCGAAATGTTCTTTTCTTTTATCACCAGCCTTGTTGTTTCTACTTCTAGGGAAGCAGTGGCTGCCAGCCACACACAGAGGAACCTCACGCTGTCCTAGGCTATGCCAGGGCACAGCAGGCAGGAAGCCATGCTGGGCTGTCTGAACCATTACTGCTTCAGGTCAGTAGGTATTTGACTTGTGCATACCTGAAGTAATGTGTGCAGCATTATAATCCCCTTCTCCAATAAGACTGGAGTGTGTTTTTTTCCTCCACATGCGCACATTCCCGGGGGAACAAACCTTTTTCTCAATATGTACATAAGATCTGCTGCCAATTCGTGAGAGATGATGAGTGACTTACTGGCAGAAAATCCTACTTATATATCACGTACTCCTGTATACATACACATATGTATGTACATACTGAAGAGGAATTTGAGAACATGAATTGCAACACTTTGTCAGGATTGCTTTCCCAGATCCTAAGCAATTTTCAATACAAAATCTTTGTTCTTATCTTGAAAATGATCCCTTGCAATTCAGACCTGTAATATGTGCTGTTCTTCACTTAAATATGTGTACCTCCATTGGATAATGTGGCTTACATACCCCAGAATGTTAGACTAAGCTAAAATTCAACCTGCTGAATTATGAATAAGTTTAATTCTGTGCACATTTTGGCCCCAGGAACACCAATCTTTTTATTTTTAATTAAGAATGGTGCAAAGTAAGGAAAAGAAGATCCTTCTCCCTAAAAGCTAGTCCTTAAGAAAGTAAAGCTTGTTATTAAATTCACAGTTGAACAGTGTTTTGTCTTAAAATATCTACTTGTTGAAACTGCAACTCTTCTTAAAAGTAGACTGTCTTCAACAAAAGCTTCCCTACAGGATGAAAACTTTATTCAAAACCAGAGAGAAGATAAGCCCAAAATAGGTACCTGAGAGATGGACAGTCCTTTTAGACAGCTTAAGAAATGTTCAGATTCAGTTGTTTTTCTGTCTGAACTTAGTCAAACACTTGAACCTCCCCTTTGTTTTTCATGCTTGCTGAGATACTAGCTATTTTATGAGTATTGTCTCCTATTTTTGTTTTCTCTGAGATGACGCATATTTTTCTGATATTGTTAAGAAATAAATATAGGAAATTTCAATGGTAATTATTCCGTCTTTTCCTAAATAGGACCATGTTTTAAGCATAGACTTCAAAAGAATAAACTATTGTTTAATTTCAACAGAAAAAAACTATTGTTTAGTCAGCAAATGTATTATTATAGTCTAATTAATCAAACTGATCTTTAATCTGAAGAGGATTTGCTTTAGAATGGAAAAGTGTTGGGAAATGAAGTCAACTTCCTCCCTCCTCAAAGTTCTCTATTTTTCTCAGACTGAACCAGAGATAATTTATTTTGAAAGTTCAGAAATGGTCGGTGAACTCTCGTTTCTTCCAGTTTTTCTGTGTTGTGTCTGCACTTCTAGCTTCCAGATAAATCTGGAAGCAAATGCAAAATAATGGTCTCATGGCATTTTGTCAGGAACCTCTGGAAACCTCACAAGACAGTCTTTTTCCAGACTCAAAGCTGATTTTAAAGCAGCATAACTTCAGCTGTTTAAGAAATAGATTCTTTCTCACAGAAAACTTAGTATTTCATGTGCCAGTAGGCATGATTAAAAAGCAACCTCATTTAAAAAGCTACCTCATTTGAAAAGCTATGAAGAATAGACAGAAGAATCATGAAAAATTTGAGGAGATAGTTCTGAGGCCACAAGGTTGCATCCTAATCTACTTCGATACTGAGCACACCTAGATACAGAATTAGAACCTATGTTGTGATCTTATTTCCAGGGTGAATCTAAACTAAACAATCTTTAAAACTGCCCCCTACCAATTAATTTATTGATCTATCTATAACATATATTATAGAATCATAAAATAATATTGCCAATATACATATAAAGTTTAGTTGCTGACACTCCAGAATAATCTCAGGGGGAATATATAGTTTCACATGTGAAATCAACTTCAAAAACAAAGTATGTATCAAGGAGGTTATATCCCAGGGTGAGACACCAGATTTTTAGGTGAAAATAGTAGCACCACAGGCTTCGAAGTGGAAGGGATAGTTATGTAGCAATAAAGTCTTGCACAATAGTGAGGCAGGAGGGTCTCAAGTCCTGCTATCAGACTACTGTCCACAGTAGCTCCTCCAGTTCCTCAGGATGGGGAATAAAGGCAGACTGATTCTAGCTTACTTTCCTCATTCATTTTCTAGGTGATATAGACAAAGCATTTATGGTCTTTATGCCTCATATTCCTGTGTGTATATTCAACATTATGATATAAATTTATGTGGTTATGAGGCCTTCCACACTGATATAAATGCTGGGCTTCCACATATTTTTATATTTAAAAGCCACAAGCATTTGGGTTTTTACAGTGCCCCATCATTAATTTTGGCAGATGAAGATCTAAATCTGCAAACTACCTTTTGATATGTAGAGCGCCTTGAATTTCCACTGTTTTTAATATTCATTGTCTGTCTCTTGTCACTACTTCAGAATTAAAATAGCTGGTAAAACCATGACTTTGCTGAAAACAAGGAGAGTTTGGTCTGGCTCATTGCTTAACAAACATCACGTTCTCGTAAGATCTGATTGTCGTTTCCAAAAATTTTTCTGGTCTTATTTCTGAGTATTTAAACACATGTAGATTGATTTGACCCTGATTCTTACAGGGTACCTAACAGTTATGCAACAATGACAATGATCAATATTGAAGTCATGTTCTGTGCCACTGACCATTCATTCTTTCACTAAGTTTACACAAAAAAATTTGACCAGAGTAAGCCTGAGCAGGAGGAAAGCATTTGCATATGCCTGGCAAAGGATCCTACATGACGCCTCTTCGGTGCAATACCGCAATTCATTTCACACAGTCACCTCACAAAGCCATTCCAAATGAAAATCACTGCACTGCTGCAAGACCTGACACACTGATCTCTAATAGTGAATAATGCTGGGGAACAGAACTCGTTCTGTCTTCTCACAAGAGCATATTCAAAAGTAAAAGCCCTCCTGAGCCATATACCAGCAAATTAGAAAACTTAAATCAGAATCAGACTTCAGTGGAAACTAAACGGATTCAAATTTTTAAGTGTACAAAGCAAAATTGCAATGCATGTTTCCCGGAACTCAGGTGTCAGCTAGGATTTCTGAGTTTCACATAAAAATGTTTGATCTGACATTCAGTTTTCAAGAGACAGTATTGGAGGATAATGTTCACTTGATGAAATGTTCGAAAGAATAAACCTGCTTCTCTGAATGTGAAACCACAAAGACATCTGTGCCTTTATAGGCCTTGGTAGGAAAAGCAAAGGTACATGAGGAAATGCAGATGAGTGACTCAGAAACCTATCTATTTACATATGCCAAGGGTATATATGCCAATGGGCTGATATTAAAGACCTTGGAGGATATATCCCAAAACGCACCAGGGAGAGGCTGCAAAGAGATCTTGAGTACCATACAATAAATAACCCATTAAATGGATGCAGTTTGCTGAAGAAAGCTGCTGAAATTATTATTCATGCTGAAAGTTCACCTAACAATAATATTATTTGCTGTGTTTACAGAAAAAGTAGAGGTGTCTGAATAAAAATAGTTACCATAACAATCTCTGCTAGTATTCAGCTTCTTAATCTCCACAGCAAAATGTCAATCCTGCTATATAAATACAAAACCACATGTACACAGATGTGAGCATGCTAAAAAAATTCCTATCCAAGAACAAGGTACACTGATTCACCCTCTTGTTGGGGAAATGCACATGCTTTTGCTTTAACCATTTGCTGTGGGAAGGAAAAGAGAACTGCTCATCAAGAGTGGCCAGCATGGCTGGAAGAGTACAGTCTGGTGTCTTAGGAGAGCCACAGAAGAAGGTTCTATTCTTACAGTTATTTCCCATTTCCTACCAGAGCTCAAGTCAGGCTCTTCCCATAGACGAGTCCTTAAGAGGCATAACAAGGTTCTGACTCAAAGCAATGCATGCTTTCTTTTACTCTTTCTATTTTATTGTGTCTTAACCCCATATGAGCCATCAGTGACAACCTAGTGTAACCCTCTCTTTGACTCTCTCAATCTCTCTTTAAGGTGAATTGCTAACAAGACTTCCTTTTGCAAGAAGAATATAATATCCCAAAGTAACAAGTCCCTGGGAAAGAGAAACAAAACCTCTTGGATTCAGTTGCTGCAAAACTGCTGGCTGCAATTATTTTCAGTAAGAGCCCATACTGAGCCAAGGCTCTAAAACTGGGGTGTGGTGGGAGAAAAGCTTGCTATGAGGGATTTTTGCAGGCAGCCTAACAGCCTGACACAAGCGGTGACAGTTGCCATGTGCCTGCTTGACTTTCAGGTACATCAAGCATGATCAGGAGACACACTTAGTAAGGAGTAAAATTCTGGCTACTTCTTTTGTCCACAAAACAGAATGGAGTTTGAGGACTTCAGTCCTGACCTCTGGGTCACTACCCATAGGTTCCCTGAGCTGAAGCACCTCATTTAACCTTCAGAGAGATTTTTCAGAGGTTTATTTTTTGAAGGGAGGAGGAGGGAAGATATATGTGTATGCAAAAGACTTTAAGGTACATTTTTAGATTATGAAGGTTGTTGCTTTGATTTAGCCAATTAGTCTGGAATCAGTTTTGTATTAAGAAACAGGTTGTACCTCTTATGGCTGTTTGTGTTTTCAAATGGTGCTTCCTCAGTTACACAATAGTTGTCTTTTTTAAGTATTATTTTTTCCCAAAACAAAAGACAGAAGCTTGAATTCTGTGATAATCACATGACTCCAGCATCTGGAGCCCTTGGCTCTGGATTTAATCCACCTCTGCATGGTGATTTTTATGATAAATATCTTCATGGCTAGCTAGCACTCTGTCCTTAATAATATGGACAGAACATTTTCTCATTAGAGCACATTCCTTCAGAGAAACTGTGGGAGGAATGACATTAGCAGAAGATTGTTTAACCAGAACTAATTAAAGGCAATGTCCTAAATTATTTAAATCATAGGGCTCTTTGCCATTAACAAGAATGAGGCTGGGATGCCAGTACAACTTTCCATTGCATTTTTCCTCTTCCATACTCTCAAAGCAAATATCTGCATCAGATTATCTTTCTAAGGGTAAACTAGACTTTTTTATGTTTAAAGGGATCCAGAATTATGTAGACTGCGTAAGTTGTGGTCATGATAGAGTTCTGAAGTTCTTCATATCCACATTGTGGTTTTTTTCTGTTTATCTTATTGATGTGTATCTCCTTGGTAAGCACCAAACAAATTTAAATCCCAGCCCCTGTTTTAACCACCATGAAGGTGGGACTTTGCAGTTTTTAGCTGCACACAGCACATGCTAAGGGTTTCTGCTCCATGGAGCAACTGAAACTGAAACAGCACTGAATGTCTTCAGGTCAGCAGAACTTGCTGGCCCCCACTGGCACCAGCCAGCCCAGCCCATTGGTGCCAACACTCCTACTCACACAAGAAGTGCCATGAAAACGTAAGTGGTCAAGGCTCTAGTTCTGTGTTTCATTCCAAGCTCGCTGGAATACCAGAGCTTCTTACACCTCAGAGCTTCCTACAGAGTAGTTTTTTCTGTGGGTGGTGAAAATAGAAATTTTGCTGCTTGCCCCACCTGCTGACTGTTTATCAGGTTATAAAAAAATGGCAGATAGATAAATATCAGCAGGCATGTCTGGCATTCAGACCTCATAGTCCATGACTAGTTTGTTTCATTTGAGCTGTTCTTCCTATGCTGGGAGTAGTTTTGAAGTCAGGACCACTCCTAAATGATACCATTTGTGTTCTACACTAGAACTGCATTGTCTCAGGTAATTTG
Source organism: Cuculus canorus (assembly GCF_017976375.1). Classification (NCBI taxonomy): domain Eukaryota; kingdom Metazoa; phylum Chordata; class Aves; order Cuculiformes; family Cuculidae; genus Cuculus; species Cuculus canorus. The sequence goes on from NC_071405.1 coordinate 19,296,420, forward strand.
TACTCTTCCATTCTGTCATTACAACTGTGCCTTTCTTGAATTATAAACTCTGTAAATAGTTTTGATATTTTCTTCATAAAACTGTTTTCCTGCCTTGTTTGTGCTTTAGCAAGGAATTAGTATTTTTCCCTTCAGGCTCTGTAACAGCATATATCACATTCTCAGCACCTACTTGCCTGTTCTACTACCCAGCCGCACACCAGATTTTGCTTTAGGGCTCTTATGCTATAATCCTGTTCTGTATTGTTTTATGTAATCACTTTATTTTTTTTTTTAACATATGCACTGCTTTATAATAACACAAACTAAACCCCCAAATTCATTTTGGGAAAGATTGTTAGAATCATAGAATATCTTGAGTTCGAAGGGACCCACAGGAATCATCTAGTTCAACTCCTGTCCCTACATAGAACAACCCTGACTTTCACACTATGTGTCTGAGGGCATTGTCCAAATGCTTCTTGAATATTGTCAGGCTTGGCACCATGACTACTTCCCTGGGTAGCCTGTTCCAGTGCTCCATCATCCTCTTGGTGAAGAACCTTTTCCTAATGTCTAACCTAAACCTCTCCTGGCACATCTTTCTGCCATTCCGTGAGATCCTATCATTGGTCACCAGAGAGAAGAGATCAGCACCTGCTCCTCCTTCGAGGTTATCCAAGGAACAAAATCCAGAATCCAGCTGATGATACTTAAGCACTGTTTCTGACATTGCAGTGGGGTATCTTCCATTTGATTAATCTATTAATAGTATTGTTTAGAAATCACCACAGTTTTCAGTATCAAAGCAGATAAGGAAAGTTAAAATATTTCTTTTCCTTTTAGGTAGGTCAAAAGCATCTGTAATAACTATCTGCCTTTAGATTTAAGAAATAAATTCCTGGATGTTACATTTTGCCCGTGCTTGTGTTTTGGAGAAGACATAAGAAATAACAGCAAAATAGAGACAAACTCCTTAAGTTTCCATCTACAATCTCAAAATAAACAAAAGAAACACAAAATACTATGTCTTCTCTGGCTACCATAAGGTAGCAAATAACAGGTCAGCCTTGGTCCCACACAGAGTAGTGGTGGTATTTCCCTTGACTCCATCAGGAACAAACTAGAGCTAATATAGTCTAGGAATTCTGAGAAATTACTTGGAACAAGACTTTCTATGTCAGGAGCTCATTAACTGTTCTTAGTCCTAAGTGAGTTAGGCATTAGCATAACATCCCTTCCTTCTACTCTTATTAAACTTTGTAGCACTGTTGATATTTCCTTCAGAGCTGACAAAACACATTTGAATTGCTTACTAGACCACGTGCCTACCTCTGAGCATAATAAGGTAATGTTTGTCTTTTTCCAGTGGTTGAAAAAACTAGCTTTCCATAAAAGACATTTCCTAAAATGTGTATAAATTTAAAACTTGTCCTTGGATTGCCATTATACTTTTAATTAGGGAAATGTTTGATTGGCTCCAGATGCATGGGATAAAACTCCATGTGTATATAGACATTTTTATTTAACTTCTGTGAGTTTTAAAATTTGTCTCCAAGAAAATGTATTCAACACGCTAGTTACACTAGATGAGTGCTGTTTAAATTATCATTCACAGGCCATGGGGTGGCATCAGATCCTCTCACTTCACCAGCAGTGTGATTTTTTTTCATTTTTAGGAGAAGAATGGTCCAATGGATGAAGCTGCTACATTTAGGGACTCATTGAAGTCTAATGCCAGGTCAACCATATCTTCCTTGTTCATGTGTTCTAAGCACCATATTTGCTGCTCTTTTTACATTTATCTGTATGCCAGCAGTATAAATTATGAGAGTGCTGCTGCACCTACAGTCAAGAAAAAAGCACAGGGGCTCCACAGGATAGGTGCTTACACTAAGTACATACTCCTGTGTTTACAGGCGGCAGCGATCTGTGGTTAGAAAACAGGTCCAAGAGCGAAGGCAGAGCAGTCTATTTCTCTCTGTCTTATGGTATGGGACACTGTGCCAGGGAGCTCATGTGTCTTCCAGAAGATGTTGTCCCCACCTTGTTCTTCTTTTGAACGTTACTCAGAAGTGGTCCGGGATAGACTAGCAAGGTGCTGGTGAGCAGAGAGTGCTCAATGAACTTAAAATTGAACCTAACAGAACTGCAGTGGCCACAGCTGATTTAACCACGCACAACAAAGGATAATAGCACAGAGCTAAACTTCATAGTCAGTGGGAACTACCACCGCCTGTGCCAGGGCTAGACCCTGGAGTTCCTCATCAAACAAGGCCTGGATGCAGGGCTTGGGAAGTGTGGTGTAGACAGCCCCATCCCAATGGCCTTCTCTTTTGCTAAACCTGTCTGGACTTACAGGTGAATTTTAAGAGTCTCAGTGTTGCTCTGTGACAGTTTTCAGCTTTATTTCACACAGTTTCAGGGCAGAACTCTGAAGCCAGCCAAATTTCCAGTGAAACCATTGTTAGTTTTCAGTTTCTTGCATAGATAATACACATGACTATCATGTTTCTTGTGGGGTTTTGTTTTCATGCTCCAAAAGATACTTGAATGTTTGCAAGTTGAGAAATTAATCTTCGAAACATAACATAAGAACATGTACTTTTATTTCTTTAACTCAGAAAAGAGGAATATAGTTCTGACTTGTGCTCAAACCAGATGTTTCTCTTGAGAAATGACTTATAGGAACCCAACACTTCTTGCAGCTGCTGACACATACAGAAACCTACACATTGATCTTGTAGGGCACATTATTTAGCAGTGATTGTGTTTTATGATTTCTGATTCGGCATACTGTCTTTCGTATATTTTGCTTTTTAAATAAAGTGTAGGATGTACTGGAAGAAGCACCAGGGATGTGAAGAGGACCCTGAACCTTCAAGAACGAGGGGACGGTGTGATGGGTGAGGGCTCACCTGCCCAGAGACTGTAAACAGGAAGCAGAGCAATGTGCAGGAAGCAGAATGCCAAGCTGGTCCTGGAAAATACAGCAGCAAAAAATAAAGAAAACACTATGCTGGAGACTGGGTCATAAGAGGCTTTGAGACTGGTTGCAATCTAAACAGTCAGTTCAATCAAACTAAACTGTTTCAAACACAGATTACAGAGCACAAACCACAAAGGAACAGTTCTTGGTGCTTTGCAAATAGACACAACTCTCCTTTCTTGGAAGCCAACAGCGAAAATAAGACAGAAATCATAGTTCAGGACTATCTTGTTCATGTTGACAATTGAAACTATAAATAAATGAAGTAGAACTCATAGACAAAGTGTTTCAGAAAGGAACTGAAGAAAAATGGTACTGCAGTTGTGTACCTTATTTATACATATGAGATTTCTGATCTGGTCTTATTTCCTTTGTAACCCATATCATGAGCGCACATGCCTTATATAACTGCTTGGCCATGCACTGCTAGCAAATTCCAAACTCCTGTTGAGATCAAGGGCAATCTGGGCATGGCAGAAATAGATGACTGGATCTATGTTTGCAAAATATGCAGAGCTATATCAAGCGTATTAATTCACCAAATGGTGAGACAGTAAATAGTGTAGAACATGGACTTGAATAATTTTTCTTCATTCCCTTCAAAATCAAGTTTGCTGTAATTTGGATACCTTTCTGCAATATATAGCAATAAAGGAAACCTCTAAGCTATTTCACACCAATGTATTTCTCCTCAACTAAATCAGCCATTATAAGCATTTGTCTGTAGGACGGGTAATGATGTAGAAAGCATCAAAAGTAATATTGAAGGAAGGGGAAAACCCATCAACTGTAGCATGGCTGATAAACTTACATTCAGGCAACCTTTTCAGGTGTTTAGAAGAGCCAAGGATGTGCTCTGATGCATTTTAATGCATAGCAGAGATCTATTTTATAGGCTAATGAAATTTGATGGAGTTTTACAGCTTAGTTTGGGCCAAGCACAATAGGATATCTCGTGGAAAGCAGCATCTGTCTCAATGTGATAGAACCCCCACCATAACAAATAATTTAATGAATGCCCACCACTCCCAGAGGTGCTTAAATTACATAAGCTGATTGAAGCACATTTAAACCTGTTAGCATGCCAGTCCTGAAACATTATTACAAACTGGCTGAAAATTCTGCTAAAGTACTTCTCAGATGTCAGGCTTCTGATTGCACTGTGTTTTTTCATTATTCCAGCATGTCATTTGTTGCTTGGAGCACTGGGTGCTTCTAGAAGGGAAAATATATGCTGAAAGGACTGAGACAATGACCAACAATAAGAAGACACCCGGAGGCAGAGGTCTTGCATGTTACTTTTCCACCCATGTATGAAATGCTCTTCCTAAAGAGTGGGCCAGACTCTCAGCTGGAGCCTTTCCAGTTTACACCATGTGAGAACATGGTGCTCCATTTCTTCAGATACTTTGAAAATACTTTATTCTTCTCTGCTGTTCAACAAATCTCTGCTCAAATTATCACTAGCAATTTTTTACTAACCACTGTAAATTTCAAAGCAGTTTTTTGAAGTGAAAAAAACCCTATACACTTCCACTTCTTTCACAGAAATGTAGACTGATGTACAGGTAGATCAAGTAGCTTGAAATCAACCTCACTCTGAGGACAGACCTCATAAGAAAATTGCAATGACAATTTAACTACACTTTTGATATATTAAGTTGTAGTCTCTCACGCCATTTAAGTTGATTTTGAGTATACTTGTCACAGGGACTATAGGCTAAATACATCCAGATTTCCTTTGCCACAACCAGCAACTGTTGCATACTTCACTCTTGCCCTCAATGTAACTGGATTTAGGAGCTGCTAAATCCTCTCTTAGCCTTTTGGTTTAAACTTCTGTGACCAGCTTCCCAATCATCCTTTCTCCCTTGCTGACTTCTGTTCCTTGTTTATATTGCATAAAACCTGCACTTTTTCCCAGACCCAACTTTAGCTCTAAAAGCGTTTTACAGCCTATGAAGGCTAATTCTGTCTGACATCTGGCTGGACACATAAAGGAGATGACAACAGAGAATGTCTGATATGAACAGCTGCCCTAAATGCATTTCATGAAAGTGTTGGAAGAGAGAAACACAGCAAACTTTCCTGCAAAGGACAATGTGTTCTTCTGGGATAGGACAATGTGAAGAAAAGTATGAATGTGACAAAGTAAAAAGATGAGTGAGGTGAAGCAGTTTCACAAAACATGCTACTGCCATTGCTTCTTCTATGAAATACGTATCACAGGTCTTCTATTACCACCTTCTCATGGGCTTTGCTTTCTCCCATAGTGATTTCCTGCAATCAACAGAAAATCAAGACTCTCACAGAAAATGCCCAAAATTTTGGTTCAGTTTGGGATACCCCCGTGCATTTCTAAAACTGTATTAACACCATTTATCTGGAGTTCAAGTTATGACTCTTGCTGAGTCATATGGCCAAATAAAAAGCCAAAAGAAAACTGTATTGTCTCCAGTCACTCTTTTTATGTTCTGGCTGGGTTTGGCAAACTGGCAGAGAGAAAATATCTGAGGGACAGAAATTTCCAGGAAACATTGCAAACATGTAATTCAAGTACCCTTAAGATCACTAAGGATAAATGTGAAGTGTACATTGATTCTCGCTCCTGCGCTGCTTTGTGGCAAAAGTAGGTGCATTAAGGGAACAGGATTCAAGAAATTTATCACAAGGTGAAGAAGATACTTCCCTCAACAGCATGTCCCTGGAGTGTGCAATTTCAAATCTCATAAAGAATAGGAAAAGAACTTTGTGACAAGTTGTCTCAACTTAAAAAACATCTACGGAGCTCAAGACTACAACCATCATGAGATTTCTAGGATTTAGAACTTGGTGAAATGCATATAGGGTTGTAAATGCAGAACAGCCTTCATGTGGAAGAAAGTTAAGAGGCATAGTGGACCTCTTAGTCAGTCTAAGCAAGTCACAATGTTGGCCCTCAGACCCCTGATGGAAGCAAGTCTGCAAAGCAAGTGTCCAGATGAAGAGAACTGAAGGTAAATTTGTCACGTTCTGTCACCCATGCACACCTCTGCCGAGGTACTGCAACCACTGGTCTTTGCAAAGCATTATTATGGCCCATATTTGACTCCTCCTATCCCAAATCTGAGGCACATGGGGATAAATTGGATGGGGACAGCACTAGGGACATGAGTTTTTGCAAGTAGTCTGTTAAGAAATCCAAGTGAAAACGGCTCTCATCTCTCAGGATCCCTTACTCTTTTCTCCCTGTGAAATTGTTAGTTAATAAACTTCCTTACTGTAAAACATATGTGAAATATTAACTGGGGCGGGAGGGAGGCAAAGGAGAAACTTTTCCCTATAGATAATATACCCAATTGTTCCGTATGTTTTTTTCAGACGTATTGGAAAATACCTGAGTTGGATTACTGTGAGGTCTGGGAAGAAAATACTCAAGCCATCAACTTCTATAATTCTACACATTAAGAGAGAGTTAATAACATCTCATGCATTGTTATCTCAGCAGATCACCAAAGACCAGGGTTGAAATCCCAAAGAAGCCACAATACTGAACTATGGATCAAAGGCAGAGGGATGTGACATGAGTGCTATCTTTCTCTTGTCAGGGCCTACATCTAACACCACCAGTGTTCAGGCCCCCTCTGATCTGCATAGTCAAAGAGGGAGGGTTGTTTGATACCTGAATGGCAAATCGGAGACCGACAAATCTCCCAGAGTAGAATCAAATGCAGTGCTTATTTTGGACACAGCCAAAATAACAAACCAGATACTCAGGTTCATTCCGAGTGGCAGCTTCCCAAAGCTGCAAAAACAGTGTAAGATAAGAAAAAGAGAGAGAAAAACAGTTTAAGACACAACACAATACCATTAAATGACTCTGTCTTTACACTCTGAAGCTTTGGGAAGTCAGAACAAACTTGATGGATCATTGTTTGAAATTTCACAGTTTTTGATATTAAGATCTAAAACTGTACTGAATAGTGTGGGAGAAGAGAGACAGCATTCTTTATTCATGCCTTTGTCACAAACAAGAGGACACAAGGGAATAAAAGAAGGAAAAATGATACTGAGCTAATGAGAGAGGTAAACATGTACCACATAAGTTTTGTATCACTAGTCATTCCAAGAAGAAAGGATTACATCGGAACAGTTAATTTTTCTAAGTCCAGTATAAGCAGGTGGATTAACAACTACCAAATATAACCATCAGCAGAAATTCAGTGCCTTAAGCTTCAGGTATTTCTCCACTCTAACAACTCTTCATGAACTCTGATATAATCCTGCAATACGGAGACTGAAAAGTGAAGATGTTTACTTCCTAATCCTTCTAGAAACTCAATTTTCAGGCTCTCACCCAAAGCCTAATTTAAAAAGATGAGATGAAGACTACTTTTTTTTTTCTATTTCTTCCATATATGTGAAGTTTCTTTTCATTCTGGTGCACCTTTGTTTTCTTGCTAGATGGAAATTCTTCCCTGCATTCCTCAGCACTATAGCAGTTAAGCCTAACATTTTCTAACCCTTCAGCAGACTGAGGGTGGGACATTTCATTATTTCTTTCAAGTGAAATATGAAGCATGATTAAAATCTCCTGCCAGTGTTTAAAAAAAAAAACACCCATAAGAACAGGTTTAGATCCCCCCAAAAGCATCTCTGCTTATTGTACTCTCTGCCAAAAGTAGGTGCACATGTATAGGTAAAAGCACAGCAAAGGTTGCAAGCACTGCTACTTCTACATTAAGCAGTTTTCCTTTCGGACCTTTTTGAACAGCAAGACTCTGCACTTCTGCCTTTGTGAGAATAAAACTGCATCATGCTGAGATCGCTACCTCTTTGCAGCTACTCAGGCACAAATACACTGTGGGCAAAAGCATCTCCTGGAAAACAAAACGAAGTAGCTTAAGAAACATTTACACCACTGCTCATCTGGATAGATGCAGTCTTGGAAATGCATGTGAAAAAAAGGAAAAATGGGTCCCCTTATTCAGGCTTCCTGATGATTGTACATCTTGAAACAAATGCATGTCCCATTAGAGACCCATGCTCAACTATTCTCACTGCAAATATGTATATTCCTGAGGCACAAGAAACATGTAAGAGGAGGAAAAGAACCTGTGCTGTATTTCTTGTCTTCTGTCAACACACTATTGCAGAAAATGGGGCTTAGCCCTTACACCCAGTTTGTGCTGTCAGCTGCGTAACCTTGGAAGTGAGCAAACATTTCCACAGGCAAAGCAGCTTTATGTGTCTTTGTTTCTAAAATCTTTATAAGCAATTCTTACAGCATTAGGAAGAGACAATCTAATGACTACCAGGAACCACCAGTTAATGGGCTCACCTTGCATTTTAAGTGTACTTAAGATAAGTGTATTTTAAGGTACTTAAAAGGTACCAGTTCTGTGGGGCTTTTTAGGTTTTTCCAGTGGGTGCTTGCAGTGGGATCCCCTTTCCTACATGCTTGTTTTCCTAAAATCTCGTCTTCACATATAGTATTGCCTGTGCTTTTTGGTGTCATTAGACATATCAAGGTACCCCTACAAGACCCAAATTTCTTAACACAGGGAATAATAAAAGTGCGTTTTTACTGCTATGTTATTTATAATTACCTCTGTCCCTATGGCTCAGTGTTTGACCGTATTTTTTTCTGACCCTTAGAAAGTAATTTTTCTAGTCATTTCAGTTTCATATGGCTTGCTTGTGATTCACATATCTTTCATTCTGGTGAAATGCTCTTGCTTGGATGTCATGATTCAGGGCTGAATTCAGCTTGGAATTTATGGTATACAAACCTGAAACTGAGGAGACCTATTTTGTTCCATCTGTTTATCGTACTATCAAGGCTGAGTCATGGTCTATAGCAGATTTACTATCAACCACTCATCTCGTATTGTTACCAAAAACTCTTTCTCAGAATTTGGGCATTACTGTGCTGTGCACTACACAAGCAGATGGACAGAAAGGAGTGCAAAGCAACAGTCAGTGTGCTCAAGTACTGTCTTTGTCTTTTTTTCCTGTCAATAATAGTGAAAAGCACTGCTAGTTCAGATAAGGTATCTCTCTGCCCTGCCTTCCCAGAAACAAACTCAGAAATTTGTCCTGATGGGGGTGGCATACTCTAGAACAACAGCTGTTTTTGGAAAGACAGAGGCTATACAGGCCTCTACACACTAAGCAAAAAGACGACCTAATCTGCACGAAAAAGATATCAAAATTACAATTCGGAAAAAATCACCTGCACAGAAACAAATTTTGTAGATAAAGAACACCCAAAGTGCAGTAAAAGTCCTTATACTCTTGAGATTCCTCTTAAAGGTATAGCTCTTAGAACATCACGAAGGTTAGGTGACAACGATAGCATCATTAAACATGTTTGCCATGAGTTGTATTTTTATTATTTGGTTTCAAATTATACATGCTGTGCTTCTATTCTGCATAGTATTCTTAACTTCAATGATTTTATATCCAGTCAGCTATCAGAGAAATAATAGCTGAAATCAGAACTCTTTACACAAAAAGAGCCTTTGCAAGCACAACATTTTCCAAGGGAAACAGCTACTGGAAAGAAGAATTAACTAAAGAACTACGTTAAGAGAGAGAATGCAGGAGAAAAGATCAAATTTCTGACTTGAATTTGGCATTCTACTTTATACTAAAAGTTTATTCATTCTCAATGGAGAGTTAATGCTTTCCCAGCCAACATTCTCACCAAGTGTGCCTGAAAAGTCCTTCCCTGACCCGTTGCTATCAGGAACACATGTAAATCTATGCTTTCTCCGCCAACATTTAAATTCATTTTATTTGGAGTCCATTATAACACTTGCAATCTGGCAAAGTCATCACAGAGATCCCTCCCAGCAGAGCCAACTAGTTAAACTGCAAAAGTCTCTGAAAATGGGGAAAAGGCAAAAGCAAATGTCTTCATTCCTCTCTCATGCATACAGCTTCCTTCTCACAGCCACACTACTGAGTGAGAGAAGGACAGATGAGGTATAATTAAACAAAAAAAAGGATTAAGAAGGAGTGAAAATGGGAGTGAGGAAGACAAAAAGAGGAAAAGTTCATAACATGGAAAGGCACATATGGGAAACGGACACAGTAAAAACAGATGTTGATATATAACATTGTCTCATCATGATTCAACTGACTAAACCTCACCAGAGGTCATGCAGCGTAGGAAGAGTTTTCCTTTTCATTTGGAGAAAGATAAAGATCACCACTCTAACAAACTAGCTGCAGGAAACTTTCCTGTCTCTGTTTCTTTTGCCAAATCATCTTTAAAACGAGGCCTGGCTCTGCTAGTGAGGCCTGGATCTTGTTTAAGGGTGGGACCTGAAACTCTTGTCTTCTTTTTTGTGGAGACTTAAGAGAAGCAAATGGCTGTTTGGGGAGTTTTGTTTTTGTGCTAAGCCTTTCCCTGTGCTTGCTAGAGTTTTTCAGGCACATAGCACTACTGAGGAAACTTAGTAGACCCTCTGCTCATAGGAAGATCAAAAAGGCTAGACTGAGACATAGATCAGAGAGAGCAGGTACCACAGGCTTGTCCAGAAGTAGTGAGAGATGTTCCCCTGGGATAGGGCTCTCCGGAGGCAGACAGAAATCAGGGCAGGCAGGATGTCTTAACAAGTAAGACTTCCCTTAACAAGTGAGAAGTTTCCCAAAATTAACTGACACCAGAGATTTTCACTGATGATTTTAGGTAAACCTTCCTGCCATATAATTCTCACTACTGCAAACTTACCTGCCTCTTTAAGGCATAACCCATAAAGATGATGGGTTCTATTCTATTCCCTATAGGATGCCATTTAGCAAGGGCATTTACATCTTTTCCAGCATGTAAGCGTTGGAGGGAGGATCATATTGCATGTGTTTTGAAAAGAAGGATAAACAGCAGGATTTTCCTTGATGGTAAAAAGTTTCAGAATCAACATATTTTCATTATGAATAAGTAAAATTATGCAACAATTCCGTAATGTGCCCTTAGACAAATACTGAATTTAAAAGTATTAGACTGCATTAAACAGTCAGTGATTCTGAACTCCAGCACTTGCATCAGTCTGAAAAAGTTTAAGTATAAAGATCTACAAAAATAACATCTTTGTCGTTTGTTCTGTAAACACTTTAGGACAAGTTTTACCTTCTGTATCACTGCAAAAATGTGCTAGCTGTAAAGACAATGAGCCAGGTCCAGAGAATACAATGCAAGGAATGATGATATTTCACCATTAAAATAATTGACTCTTTACTGCTGCTGTTTGAGGAGCATAGTAGATAAATGACATTAAAGATCCACTCTCAGAGTATTTTCAAATTATAACAAACAACCCAGATTTCTCCTTATGTCCATTCTTGAAAGTTTAGTGCAACTGGCTTCAGTGTAGTTATATGGAATGCATGCTGGAAAACTTAATTAATCTTCACATATTTAGTGTGACAGCTTGGGTCAAGAAGCATTTCCAAGGAGTTCTGGGGAGGTGTAAATTGATGTACACTTTTCTCTTTCTTCACTTCAGTTTGTCGGTACAAAGACATCCCCTAAATAGGTGCACATTTCTGACCTAGTTTTTCCAAACCAAACAAAGCCCCGAGTGGAGCTTTAGTTCAGCAACACAGTAACATAGCCCCTGCATAACCAGGAGTATCATCAAACTGACCTCTTATCTACCATTTTGAGATTGTAATGATATGTCAAGTGCAATCTACTTAACCATCTGCAATTAATAGCACTCATGTAGCATTAAGAGGAGAGACCAGAATACTTTAGAAGGTATAATTTAATAATTATCAGGTCCTTGTTCAGCTTTATACATCCTCCTAGCACATTCTCAGATAAACTGCTAATTTAGATTCTGTTATGAACTGTTCGTAACTTCTGTTATGAAGTACTACAAGAACATCAAACTCAAGTTACATCGCATCTCTGAAGACCTTTGTTTCAAACAGTGTCAAGCACCATTGCAAAATGAAAAGAAAGAGAAACTACTATGCAACTGCAGAACCTTTACAGCCTGCATGATTAGGAGCAGATAGAGCTAATCAGTTTCTCCTAGCTGATTGGAGAAAGTGTTCTACCTTTGGAGGAAGGTTGAAGCGATAAAAATATATTTAGACTATGTTATTCCAAACATTATTGATATCTCGGGAGGAAGACTTTACTCTCCTGTACAAGTTATTACCTTTGCACCATAGATGTCCCTGCACAGAAGGGAGTGTGTATTACAAAACATAAAAAGGAAGTTAAAAATATGTGCAAGGTAAGTCCCAAGGAAAATACCTAGTGCTGTAGGATATGGTGTGTGTTTGCTCAGGATTTGGGGAATGGAAATTACACAGAAATGGACTAACCAAGAATTACCAAACAGAAAACAAGATGCTGTTTTATCTAAGCGGTTAAACTTTCAATTCACTTTCAGTGTAAAAAATAATCAATTCTTTTTTCATTGATCTGATAAAAAAAAAAGTAAATAGTTTCTGTGAGAAAGTACAGTATATCAATTCTAAAGCCATTAGCAGCAAAATGGGAAACAAAATTACATACCTTGAAATTTCCAAGTGTATTCCGTGAAAAACTGAAGTAACACCAGTAGATTAGACAATGTGAAAGACAGTCCGCTGGGATGATAAAATGTTTACTGTAATTGTTTCACCAACAGAGCGTCCTTGCTCCAAATTAAAAAGTAAATCAAAATAAGTGCCAAAATGTCTTTTCCTCAAAACAGATGGCAACCACTGAGGAAGGCAGAGCATCCTAAGAATGACTTTGAAAGAGACATTTGTTTCTCCTTTGGTAGCTTTACCAATCAGATGATTTTCTTTAAAAAGAAAGAAATTACCTTACTGAAATCTAAAAAAGAAGTGTGCTACCCCTCTATGATATTTTTGGATTCTTTTTTTTCTGGTTAAAATTGAATAGATTACTATAGAGAAGAGAAATCCTAACTGGAACACTCATACTGCAATGGCTATTTGTCATTCAGGTATGGCAATTAAAGTATTAATATTAAATATAAAAATGAGGCAGCACTGCATGGGTAAAAAGAAAGATTAATAAAGTTAACAAGCCTCAATAAAAAACATAAGTCAAAATTAAAGCCAGATTTCGCATTGGTCTTTCTAAATGAAAAAGCATCTGCGGTTATAAGACAATAGATATTGTTTTTACTTGGTTCTGAAGTCAATTTTGATATTACATATAACAATTTTTATAAGTTATTTCATGACATTACTGGCATGCATGAATTAATATCTAATAGGTCTAGTGACAAAAGTCATAGTAATATACCAGCTGCATTTTTTGCTGAATTACATCCATGAGAATCAGAAACAAGAGCAGTTCTAAGAGGGTGACTGGAGCTGAATTGTAACAATGGAATAATAAAGCAGAGTGTGTCTAAAAATGAAGCCCAATCAGAAAAATACTGTAGAGAAAGAAACCAGATTAAAAGTCCATATGACAAAAATTGCCTGTAGTATGATGAGCCACATTCATTTCTGAAGTTTCATGAGTGTTGAATTTGGCTTTAAGTGGGATTCTTATTTATGGGGAATTCAGATCATGGGAAAGAATTATAACACTACCATTTTCAGTGAAGAGTAACATCATTCAAAAATCAAAGTGGGAGTTCAGAACGCTATCAGAATCATACAAGCTATCTTCATCCAAATATTCATTTTTGTTGGATACAGGCAGTAAAATAATCTATTCCTTTTTATAGCAAAGGATACGCCCACCTACACGATCACTGAGCTATTTGTATATGTAAAAGTACCACAGGATCACCAAGATACCCAGAGGAGATTTCTATACTTCAAATACTCATGTGCCTCCTATGTATAGTTCTGCATAGAGAATAGAAATGTTTTCTAAATTATTTGGTGTTGTTAGACAGCTATACTTCCAAAATATTTGTCTATCAATGTACTTGAGTGTTTATCCCTATATGTTTATATATGTGCACATGTGTACTTTTCTGTCTCTTACTTCTCCACCCCTGACAAATGAGACGAATAGAGTGATGCTTCTATTTTAACATGAAGCTACTTTTTCAGCTGAAACATAATACAAGCAAAACTACTGTAAACATATAAGTTTATACATTTATAGTCATAGGGTTTGTAAGTATGTAAGCACTCAGACTTTCTCTTTTGTTTTGGTACACTACTTCAGACAACAAGATCTGGCACTACTAGGAGGTACTGTAATATAAGTAGAACTGGATAGATACATGAAACACATCAATTTACCTGAAAATCTACAAGGAAAGTTTACAGCCTTAGTACAGTTAATATTTTCACCTATAGGAAAAAAAAAAAAAACAAACAGTGCTAGAAATTCGGACATAACTACATAACCTGTTTGTTATTGAGGACATAGAGTGGGCAAAGGTAAAGACCAGAGGCTTATGCATTTAACGACGTTTTATTAAGTTTCAAGGCAGATTTTAAGTTACTCAAGCCTCTCATACAAAAGGAACTCCACCTAGCATTTAAGCAAAGACAGCTTTTACACTGAGGAAAGTGGGATCCATCCACATGAGGACTTCATAAATCTCAGTAAAAATATTTGTATTTAATTTCCTCCCTGGGCCAAGTGTAGATGGTGCACATCAGCAGCCAGCCCTGCATCACTGAGTGCTGGGAGAGGAAGGACACAGCACATGCGCTGCAGGGAGCTTTCAGTGGGGATCCTCACCACCTAAAAAGGATTAGAACCACCATTGCATGTAAATAGGTCCATATTTTGCTCTTTTAATCAAAGAACTGGAAAACTACCAGTGGGAAAACAGTCTGGGGAAAAAAACTCTCTCCCCCTTGAGGAGATTCCCTGTTTCAATGTGCAGAAGTGGACTGTAGACAGGCCCTTTCAGCAGCTTGTGTGTCCTCACCCAAACTTCCAATAAGCTGGCTCCTCATTTCTTGCTTGGAAGCATTCCCAGCCTGGAGACAGACATCCCCATATCACGTGGTCCCTTTTATTCCCACTAGTAAGTATGTTTCGGTCTTGGTGGAGTCAGTTTTTCCTCAGAATTTCCACACAGATGAGAGAGAGCAAACTCACAGCCACCACAATACTCACAGCCATTGGTCCTGGCCAGCTGCTGTAAATTCTGCCTTATTCAGTCAGCTCATTACTGGAATAAAACATCAGCTTCATTCTATCACCATCTTTGCTCCCCAAGTATATAATTACAAGTCAACCATGGGTCATACTGTTACCATAACACCAAAGAACAAAGAGCCTGATAAGAGCTAGCAGAACAACTCATGCTGATTTTAATGGGATTTGCCTCAAACCTGTAACAACTATCACACTGGGAAAGCAGATGCAGGCCCAAAGGTTAAACCACAGGAGAAGAATCAAGGAGAGGGTCTGCATTTCAGATAACATTTAGGAAGCCATTTGCTTCTCAGTGTTTCAGTCTCCAACAGAAATGTGGAGGCAGTGTTACCGGGTACTTCACGGGGCTGTTGAACGGACTTATTCATTTATACTGATGATACATTTTTGTGGGGGCTCAAAGGGGTGGCAAGTAGTAAGAACTAGAAGAGAAGAATACAACTTCATGACTGTCTTCCCCTTTCAGCCTTTCACTCAGGTGTGACATTAACTGCTAAAACAGCAATGGAGTCAGACAGTCTTTATTGAAGGCTGCCTTTTTGTTGACCAGTAACTAAAAACAGTTCTAATGCAGTAATAAACAATGGTGAAATTGTCAGGGAGATGCTACTATCCCTACTATGTCATCTAAAAATTTAGAGAGGGATCCCTCAGCCACCAGTCAAGCAACTAGGTGCAGCAACAGAAGAATTACAGCATATTTGATTTATCTATGGTTATGTATAGATATGGGATTAATTTTTACACTGTATATAAGAATATTAAGTTCATGTTTTGTGCTAGTGTATATGCATGCGTTTGCAAATTAACAACCTAATCCTTTTTTATTGTCTAGTATTCCCTATTGGCTGCTGAAAATGCTATTTCATTTACACATTGTATTCTTGGTAGCCAATACAGTCTGCAAGCTCTTAAGAAAAATGCATTGCTTCAGTTCACTACATTACATCACTTTCCAAACATTTAAAAATAATAATTTTAAAACAGGAAGTTGAAGGTGCAATCTTTTTGCTGGCCTGACTACAAATAAAAATGAGAAAGCATCGGAAAATCATGCTTTTTACCAAGCCATGGAAAACAGATGAAGGTCAAATCACAGCTATCATGGCTGGAAATTCTTTCAGACATCCTGCAAAGGCATTACATGATTAAAAGCTGTGGTTTCTGGCTGTTTTTTCACTCTGGAAAGAGATGTGACCAGACCTGGGTATACATCGACAGGAAAAGGAATAGAGCTCTGCACTGGCATTCAGTCATTTGTGATGCGTTCACACGCTTTTACTTGGGATTTCACTAGATACATAAGCAGTTCTTAATAAGAATGTTCTTATGGAACATGTGCTGAAAGAAGCTATCCTACCTTTTACTCCCTACTGCCGCCTTCATGGTGCCACCCATTCCCTTGTCTCTTTTCTGGAGCTTGTCTGAGGTTTCACAGAGATGTTCCATTCTGTGAATTTCAAAACCGGGGTGTGTGTGTGTGTGTGTTTTCACTTTTCCACCCTTTTGCTTGGGTCCTTCCCTTTTTGGGTCCTTTTTTTTTTTTTTTCAAATAAAACCATCCTGTGATTCTCTTTAACATTTTCTGCTTCATATCCCTGCTGCTGGTTATAGACAAGTTACATAAAATCCCTGTCTGCCAGTTTGACAGAGGGAAAACTATAACATATGAAGCTGAAGGGCCTTGGGGCAAAGCTGAGAGCCAATCTCATAGATTCTTATTCCTAACCTCTCTGCATACACATCTCTGTCTTTCTCTTTTTTCTTCTTATTTGCTAATGATAATTTATTGGACTAAAATAATCTTCATGACTGCAAAAGATGGAGTTATGTTTGGCATTTATTCATACTTAGTAAATTCAAAACACTGTAGTGTTTTGTGCATCTTCTCTGAGGATCAGTATTTTGTCACTTCTAAGAATGGAGGCATGCAATTCTATGCGACACATACTAAAGAAAACACTACCTTTCTGGTGCCAGACCAGCTAGCAAATTAATAGCGAAAATTAAGAGATTAACACCAAACAAAATTATCATAAATAAATTCTTGCTAATACAGAAAAAATACATATATGAAAACCTGCTATGTCTGAGCAAAGTGTAATAATCAAGTAATAACATTTGTCAGTGTCACTTCAATATTGCACAACTGGCTCAGCTAGCTCAGGAAAGCTGAGGTCTGACTAATTGCAGTTATTGTAGACAATACATGATACATAGCTAGTAATCTTCCAAAGACAGATTCCACAAAGCACTAACATAGCAGCTCTGGTGGCCAAATTCCTATTAATCCAACACGCACGCACACACACACACATGCATGCACGCACACAAATTCTCATCTTTAGTGTAACTTTCATTACAGATGGTTGACACTTGATTGGAAGAACTGCACCTAAATGGGCTCATATATCATAATGGTATCTGTAAGAAGGCTCTCTAAAAGGAGTGGTGCCTCTGGGATAGCACCACACGGGGAAATCAAATTCATTTCAGAGTGCCAGGAACGTTCCAGCTGCAAGACTAGGTTTATTTGTTTACTTTCATGAGTCTCACAAAGGAAATCCATGAAATTCCATATTGGAGGAAAAATCTTTCCCAAGATCTAGTTACAAAATAAACCCTATCCAGACTGTGTGTGGCCTTATTCTCAGCTGTGCCATTGTTGGTTAGATGTGACCAAGGAGGAGGCTGAGGTTCGTAAAAAGCCAATGCATTTCTCTTATCCGGAGGCCAGTTCTTTGCCAGCCCAGCCCTTCCACAGATGAAAGCAATCCAAGAGCTGCTCTAATCTATACCAGCTGCTTTGCCAAAGCCCAGTGTTGATTAGGTATTGCTGCAGCACAACCCAGCCAGGTTCCCTTCTCTCTCTTCCCAGCAGTAATCCCCATGCGTAAGGTTGCAAGAGCACATGTGCAGAAACATGACATGTAACAGGGAGCTTGGCACAAAAAGGATCACTGTCAGTGAAACCCGGCTGCTTCCTGCCCTCCTCCTAACCATGCCACAGTGAAAAGTGAATGAAAGGGAGACCAATCCTGAGTCTCTATTCATATCAGATGTATTTATTGTTACCCATGGCTCTAGTTCACAGTGTTCTTCAGAAATACATAGAAATGGCCTCCTCAGGGTTAACAAGAAAATGTCCCACATAAAGTAATCATAAATCTTAGGAGACCACTGTGCTTTCAGGATTTAAGCTCCTGAGGATCTAAGGACTTAGGAGAGTCATGAGTTCACAGTGTGACTTAAAATTTTGAAAAGCCATTTGCTATCTTAACACAACTTAACTAAATGTAAATGGTTGAGTGTATTTCAAAGCTGATTTTGGACTGCAGCTGTGAGAGACTCCAGATCTGCAAACCAAAAATCACCTTGAAAATGGGGGATAGAGAGGGACGGGCAAAGTCTTCCTCTTGTAGACAGGTGCCAAGATTTTGTAAACCCAGTGGTAGTAAAGCAATTGTTGTCTGCTTGTAGACTAGAGCCTGCAAATCCACACTGCATTCAGGATTTATATCTCACTGTCCCTGCATTTTACAACATCAACTCAGCAGCATATTTGTTACAAAAAGGAAAAAAAAAAAAAAAAAGCCACCACAGAGGCTGAACTTTTAGTTAGAAGGAAATATTTCTGTTCAGAAAGTTTCTGAAGTTGAAAGACACCATGAGTGAGAGCAAAGCAGAGCAGATCCTTCCAGGCCAGTAAGTGATTTATCATCAAATGGTCACAACTGCTTATTAAAGTTTGAGGACATTACAAGGGCTTAGAAAAAGGCTTGTGGTTCATTGTCAGATCTTCTTTAGAGTGTTCATCCATATAAAATCCACCAGAAAATTTGGCATCAATGATAGACAGTCACAGGAAAAAAGAAAAACAAAAGGTAAGGGAGGGTTAAGATTGAGGTCATTTGACAGCTAGAGAAATTTATTGCTTTTTTGCTATCTGCTGCTTACTGGGTATGCTGTTGGTCTCCAATACAGCTTGATATCCTTTTACTGAAGTATGCAGTAGAAGAATGTTGTTTTTTCAAAAAGAAGGAAAATACCAATACTATATTCTAGAAGAAACCAGTTCTTGCTCTTAATAGTTTATAACTGTGAAAAAAACCTGTCCAAAGTAGTGAATTTATGCTTACAGCAAATCCTGATTAGAAGAGAAATGGCCACATTCTTATTGAAAAAATATTTTTTGCACTGATATTAAATTTTAATAAAATGCAGTCTTTTTTGTCAGTATTTTCTTTGTTTTGCTCAAAAAAACCCACCCCAAAACCAACAAGAAAACTCACAAACACAAACCTAAGAATTGCCATAGAGCATTCTGGTGAAAAATTGTTCATTATCGAATCTTTAAAAACATGGCAAAATTATTTTAAAATTCAAACTTGACTTTTAACATTTCTTTAGTTTTGCTTTTAGAGACCATTTTCATAGTAAATGAAAAAATAACATCTTTTAATATCATTATTATAATGGAATTGCCATTTATAAACTCCCTTAAGGGCAAATAGTCTTCCCACCTTCTTTCTTTACAGAGTAAGAAACGGAAACAGAGGGAATTTAACCATTTACAGCATTAAATGGTTAAATTATGTTAAATTTGCCGCAGAGTCATGATGGGAACGCCAATGCCCAATATTGCTTTCCACATCATCCCTTCTTACTTGAGGTGGTGCATGGGAAAGGAACTATTTGGTACTTAAATACCAATTCTGCACCTTAACTACATGTATTTATAGAAGTCTTAACAGTTCAGCCTTTTTAGTTCAATTTTTCTTCTGCAAATTCTATTCTACAATAGGAGTGGCATTTCAGTGAAATCTCTGTCTTAAAATATGTTCACAAACTGTTCCATTGTTTTGCTGGCCAAAGAGTATGTCAATGGGCTCTGTGTGTTCGGTGAAGTCGAAAAACATCCCACAGCATGAGAACTTCCCTGCACCATTCCCCAGTCGGAACGCAGCACCAGGAGCAAGAAGCAGCCACCCAGCTGCCAAGCATCCCACTGTATTTATGTTACCACATTTCTCATGTCTTTGATATCTAGCATTAAGATGTATTTTACTTTAATGTTAGAGCATTGCCAACATAACCTCACCTAAATACCTGCCAGTGTTATTTTATTCCCAATGCATTGCCTACAAGGTGCAATGGCATTCCTGTAATTACATCTGCAGACTCTACCAGATGGTTTTGAATCATATAGAAGCACTTTATGTTCCTTTACTCATGGATAAAATGTGAGGTAGTAGATAAAAAAATACTACTTGTCTTTCTCTTATTACTCTGAAAAAACATGCACAAAACTTGAAAATTTTCTGACTGGATTTAATACATGACTGTGGTTTTTAAGATTAGAAATGTAATGTACTGTCACTGAACAACTATTTTAGGGCATTTTCTGGGTTTGGTCAAAAGGGAATGCACCCTTTACACCTCCTCTGTGCACACAGTTGTGCCTTAGAGCAGTATCGTGTTCTTATCAGATTCCTAGGCTTATATTTAGAAATCCTCAGGGGGATCAAGGGAGTGCAGGTAAGAGTCTCCTGCACCAACTGTCTTGTGGCCCATCGCATAGGTCTCCTTTCTCCTAAACACAGCAACATTTCTTCTAAAACTTTCAGCTAAGTGTTAGAAGAAGCTAGCCTACACTTTCATATTTAAACATCGTTCATTCTCTCAGAAGACCTACTGCCATAGTCCAAAAATAAGTCAAACACCAGTCTTTATAGGATGGAGAACAAGACACATCCTTTCATGTCTTTTGATGGCCATATACAGGTATACAGTTTTGATTATCCAAGGTCAGAGAGTAGAATCAAGTAGGGAGGTTCTGAAAGCATGATGAAATATACTGAAATTAGGATGATTTTTTTGAAATATCTGCATAATAACAAACACAATAAGGCAACCACAATGACTGAGGAATAAGTCACACCTTTGAAAAAGTAAGTGCCAAAATGAATCCTATTTTATGCAAACTATACTGAAAAGACACAAATACAGGTGGATTATAAATATATTAGCATGACTTTAGTTTTTGAGCAGTTTTAAGGAAACTTACTTAAAGGAGAAAAATAAACCAATCCTCGTTCCTTATCAGCAGTAGCCTGAAGCAATTGAACACCATGACTCCTGGCCAAGATCCCTGACTGTTAACACAAACTCCATTCACATATTTAAAAATCAGTGCAAGAGAAAGAAATAATAAAGCCTGAAATGTGAAACATCAAACTTTCTCCTTTAACTGTTCAGATCTGAATCCTGGGCTGTGGCCAAGCAGGATTTTTTACTACTCAGAACAGGGGACTGGAGTGAATGCGTACATATGGCTTTAAAACCCTGGATTGCCCCTAGAGTACATCAGAGCAGCCAAAAGATTGTTCCAATTAACACCTACTACTAATGGTTCCAAAGGGTCAGTCTGACCTCTGAGGATCTCCAAGCAAAGAATAAGGCAGTTTTTCTTGCTTCAGCCATTGTAAAGGAAGTGGGACTGGATTTTCCTATGCCATTCTTACTGTAAATGAAATTCATAAGGTAATTTGAGAAAAGGTACTTGAGTTTTGTTCTCCTCAGAAGAGAAGCAAAGAGAATCCTTTTCCCAAACAATCCAGCTCTCTCAGTTACAATACTATGAGCTTTTCATCTTCTCATGCTAAACAACCACCAAGCTGTGGACAAACACATTTTCACTTAACACTCTCAGTGACCCAAGTCCTCTCCTCTCTTCATAGCTTTCTGTGGACTCATAGTCTCCCATATCCTACTATGCAGTGCTTGTTGAGAAATCCTGAGTGAGGGGCAAGGCAAAACCAAGACAATTAGGTGCCACCAGTCCATGATATTTTTGGGGCTTCTAATGATTAATGGGTCTCAGGGAAGTTCCCATTTACTGACCTCCTCATCCTTGGCAGTACTACTTAGAACATTTTTATGAGACATTTCAAGAACTTCTTTCTCCTTAAGAAAAAAAAAAAAAGAATCTAGAAAATTAAATGAAAAAATAAAGTAAATGCACTGTTATGTTCCTGCAGACATTTATCTAATGACTAATGCTATCCGTGTACATACAAAGTTATATAGAGGCATAAATATTTCAAAATCTGATCCAAGTCTGGTAAACCACTTTCCAAATCAGGAAATTCCAATGGAAAGGTTAGTTACATTTGCATCTCTGTTATTTTCTATTCTTGTTTCCATTTTTGGTGAAAATTTTAATATAATCCTAGTCTCTTAGTGCGTACTATAAAATAAATAAAGGTTTAAGCTTTCACTGAATACAAGGCTAACCATGCCATTCAAGTAAATAAGAGACCATGGAGAGGAATTCTGTTTGTTCACATTTAAAGTCTCACAAAAATGTCAAAGGGATATAGAAAGGTTTTATTGTACAAGGAAATTAGTCCCAAGTTTTGCAGAATGGCTGTGGTAAAGACCTCAGATTTGGGAACTTTCTGACTAAGAGCTTTTCATCTTAAAAGTTGATTTTTAACATTGGCCAAGTTTGCCTCCTTGAACCAACCTCAGCATAGATGAACTTGAGCAAAATAAAGAAAACAAAAAAGACCTTGAGGAAAATCAGTGTAATGAACTATTCTGCAAAAATAACTAGCTCTTATTGTACATTCAGAAATCTGTCAGAACTGAACACTACTGGCTTACACATTGCACAAGCAGGCCACGTTTACAGTTTACAGATTTAATTCTTAATATATTATCAACACTGAGGTATATCAGAGCATTTACTGAATTTTAGATTTGGCTCAAATACTGTACAACATATGAAAAGGGGAAAGAAGAAAAGGACAAAGCTGAATGAGAAGGAAAAAATATTCTGAAGCAGTTTTCACTTCACTACATCTACTCTACCCTTATTGTTCAGAGCCATTTCCCTGCTAAAGATGCATGTGTGCCTGCATGCAAAAGGGACTTTTCTATTACACATGGGTACACAAGACTGGTTCCTCCAGCTGCTACACACGTAGTAACAGCCAAACCATAAATGAAACCTAGATAGTTTAAAATTTTAGCACATTCGATAGTCTTAAACCACAGTAATTTGAGTTAGCTCCTAATGCTTCTTAAAGGGTTACTAAGGAAGAAAAAAATATATTCCAACAAGTTTCTTGCTGGTACATGAATCAGTATTGTCACAACTTCACATTTTTCTCCAGGATCAATTCTCTCAGTTTAGCAAGGAAAACCACTCTTTCCTTTCACTAGTAATGTGCTTAATTTTCTAATGAAGCATAGACAAAGCTAAAGAATGAGGATTACAAAATATAGACAACTTGAAAGATTAGCAGCATTCATCTGTACTGCCAGAGGGGGGATTATCTGCTTAGTGCCACACCCTATCTGTGCTAATTGAAGTGAGGATAAGGTGGGAAAGACCAACTCTCACAAGACGAGTCCAGGTTCTGTTTCATAATACTTACCTCCAACATCATCTGCTCTACAGATCTTAGAAAAAAACACTAGCGGCAGTCTCAAATAAATTCACGCAGCAAAAGTTGTTACCCTGAAGAAGTGAAGTCTTACTCACAGAACATGCATAGCGTGGGAAGATGAACTGAAAGCTTCTTCCACAGCCTCTCGCTGGCAGGCTTGCTCCCTGATATGGAGAGTGCTGAATATTTTGAGAAATAAGAACCATGACAAGAAATATAAGGGAGATACAGACTTTTGGCACATATCTTCACCATCAACTCTCAAAATTGAGCAAGAATCATCATCATGTGGCCTGGATTGGGATTTGCACCTATTTTTCAGAGTACTGGTGTTATTTTCTCTCTTTAAGACAAGATACTGTATTACATGGAACAGGAGTCTTGTCCTTTTGCCTTTTGATTCTGCTGACCCAATGGTAACTGTACTGTGATCATGAAAGATGGACTGCTACCAACCAGAAATCCAGTATAGTCACCACTTAATTTCCCAGCAATGTCAGATGATGGTTAAACTTGTGGCTGCTCACAACCAACACACAAAAGAGAATGACTCGTTAACAAGTTCACAGTCACTTACATGGTATGTAGCTCCGAGCTACTCTTTCACTTGGAATTACTTCTTTGATGGATTATGCATATGGTAATCTGATACATTTTACCAGAATCCCATCAGAAAACTATCCCTTCTTTGTGCTCTTCTTTCTTACTCTTGGATTCATTTTGCCTTCTTTCAAGTGTATTGTTAAGTTTTTAAAGAAGGGATCACTATTTACATGTCTGTAGATTATATGTAGTTTTCATAACTAAAACACATATTTTATACTTTTCCAGCATTTAATCAAATTGTCTTATTTGTATAATTAAAAAAAAATAATTAAGTGAAATTAAGCCTGTGAGAAGAAGAAAAACTGAAAGGAATGGAATGAAATCAAATATAGGCTATTCACAAATGCGTACAGCTTTTCTAAAGATATCACAGTGCCTCCTTTTGCTCTAGAAATTTTCTAGGTTATGAACTTCAACACATGTGGGATGTTGGTGTGCATATGCCCCTGAGATCTTTTGGTAGTACAGTAGCTTTATCTAAACAGTTGATCAGGTGGACTAGTTCGGATAAAGTCTTCCATTCAGAAATTTCTGGTGCCTAAGATATTCCCATCTCCACTATGCGTTTATAGACGGCGATGTAGTATCCCTTCACTGCTGTTGGCACAACTTTTTTATTCGTGGTATCATGTTTTGAACTGAATTAGGGAAATGAACCTGTTTCAAAATAAGCCAGCAGAAAAGAAAGGTGTTTTTCAGGCCTTGATCCAGTTTACTATGTGGTCCCACAAAGACCGGTGCCAGCAAAAATCAGAGAGAAGTGCCAATGATAGCGACAAAGTAGGGCATTGGGTGCTTTGGGTTTTGTCCCACAGGGCATGGCCTTCTAGAATGACCCAAGCTTATTAGAAACTTATTTTAATATTTGGACAGCACCCAAGTTTCAGTGGGAGCAACCACTGAGCTTTTTTAAGCACCTGGAAGCAGCAGACAAATGATGCAACACTTTTGCCTGATAGGTAGCCATAGACAAAACTAAATGTTAGGTTTTTTTCTGTTGGGAGCTCATCCAAAGAGCAAGTAGCAAGCCCCTTTCAACTTATGGTCATTACGTTAGATATTTTGTTCTACATCTTCATTTGTTTCAATAGCATCCCTTTTCTTCCATTTAAGAGCTTCAACATCATAATAGGTCCACTGTCTACCTAATCTAAGAGACTCGTAAGAAGCTGTGCTAAAAAAATAACACCCTTGTGTTTTACCTGTCAGAAGCAGTAGGTAGTCTCCCAGAGTTTTGATCCTAAGCAACTGTCCTTCCCCTGCCTCCAAACTCCCTATTATCAATGGTCTTCAGAATGCAGAATAACATTATTGAATAGTCCATTTTTGTGGTTTGCGAAATGAGGATAGGGAAAGAATCTATTCCATTTCATTCAGAACATTGCATCAATTCCTGCTAATTTCACTGGAAATTCATAACACAGGAAAGCCTTTTCAAAGGTGAAAGAATTTCACGCACAGGAAGCTTATCTTATCTCTACTGCTCTTCCAACTTTGTACTAGGTTCCAGGAAGTATTGATTTTTTATTTATTTTTACATTACTGGAATAGATTCAAGAGACTCTCGTTCTGAACATTGAAAAAGGTGAAGGTCTTATATTTTATCTAGGAAAAGCTGTAACTTCCCAACATTTCACAGTACTTGCTTATCACTTTCATGAGGCCAGGGCCGTATTTGAAAAAGGTGAAGCCTAGTATGAAATCACCATAGAGTAAGCAGTAGAGAAAGATACAACGTACAGGACAAGGAAATTATGGAAACAAAACTGAATATGTGAAGCTATGTTGCTGAATACTGCAAAAATTATTTTCTGTGCTTCCAATGGCTTGAAGATTGGCAGCTTTTAAAGTGTAATACAACTACAAATTCATAACATTAAAGTTGGTAGCACATAAAACGGTGCAATAAGTCTACAAAATCAGGAATAAACTAATAAAAAGAAACAAAAGAGTTTCTAAGATATGTACTCGAAACTGCAAAAAAAAAATCAACTAGCTCACCTGGCTTCATTACAAAATAAATGGTGTTTCACAACTGACTAATAATTTTAAAGTTACTGTACAATTAAAAATCAGTATTCAGAGGTGTAGTTCAAAAGTGCCATGTATTTTAATTTGAAAATTAGAACTAAGAAATAAATGTTCAATATGCTCCATTCTACCTGAAATAATTTCATTTCTACACTACAGTGCTGTGCAGAGGTGCAGATGGCAAAAGCAGAAAGGGTTTAAAGATTATTCTGTATCTCAGAGAGTTATATCAAAGCTTTCTATTTGATCCAGCACTGTACTTTGAGCTCCCTAATATTCAGTGGGGCTCAAGGCAAAGAAATGTAGAATCCAAAATTGAAAAATTAATCCAAGGCATTTTAAAAAGTTCTCTAATAAAACTGAATATTAATATATTAAACTTCACGACATTTATAATAGCACACAACTCTAAATCCCTTTACTTATTTTGAATGTAATATTTTTAAAAGTAGGCACACATCACAGAGAATTTATACCAGCATGAACAGAAGTGTACACAAGAAAACATTGTGAATCCAAAAAAATAAATAGCAATATCCACTTCCTGGAGAAACAGACTATGACAGTCAAAGTTGGTCCAGATAACTTTTTATTGTATAAAGATTTACTACTGAAAAGGAGGAAACTAAAAAGTAAAAAGAAGCCACATATATTGAGAACTAAATATGCTGAGGAATTATGACATCAATAATCTAAAGGTCAGTTTGTTATAGGCACTTACTGTAAAAATATTTCCTGATGTATTATCATTTCTGATTATTCGTACAGCTAGAAAATGCAAAGTAACATGGCAGAGCTTAGGTTCTCCCTAATCTAAGAGCAGAAGAAAAATATTCAATTCTGCATCCCCCTTTTTAATCACTAGAGAGCTTAAACATATTTAAGAACCAGTTCTGTATAAATACATCTCCAGATGAAAATTTTTCATTGGTTGACTTTTTAATGCACCATCATTTAATACATAAAAGTAGTGTTCTTCAGTTCTATTAAAAACTTTAAAAGTCATTCATTAGGTGAGCATGTTGATATTTTCTTCCCTTCATTCTATGTCTGCCTGTCCGCTACTTGCATTTAGCAAAATGAAATACTCAGAATAAAGAAAAATATTGACATGAATCTTTCTTCTTTAAGCTAGAGAATAATCTGCTTCTTTTTCATACGCTTCCACAAATTTTATCATTTTCTTTCTTAAGAAGAGCCATATATATCCCAGCTGCATCGTTCATATTTCCTATATTTAACCTTCTTTTCCCACAGCTGTCTTGTGAAGCAACAAGTCAACTGTTTCAGAAGGAAGCATGGTCCTTGAGAAACATAGAATCATAGAATAGTTGGAAGGGACCTTAAAGATCATCCAGTTCCAAGATCCCTGCCATGGGCAGGGACACCTTCCACTAGACCAGGCTGCCCAAGGCCCCATTCAACCTGGCCTTGAACACCATTGGCACTGATGTCTCTGGTTTTATTTTCCTTTCTTTAGAGTTCGTTTTTAATATTATTTAAGCCACTGTGCTAGTGAAAATGGTGACTTGCTAAGGGGAATAAAATCATCCAAGCAATAGCACTTACTATAAGACTAAGAAAGATCCATCTGGTGCTTTGGCTGTGTGACAGTCCTGAAAGATGTGAGTTCAATTTTCTACTCTACAGCAAATATCCTGTATGGCTTATAGCAAAATACCATGACCCTTAGTCCATCCCAACTGCATTGGTGTAGTATAGGTAACATTTTCTTGCTCTCCTGTAGAGCCACACTAGGGCGGTTGGTCACTAGAACTACACTCCCTTTCTCTGCGTCCTTTCTTTCTTTTTGTTTTATCGTGTTCCACAGCCACCCTCCCTACCGGCAGCTCCTTCCCACAGCTTGGGATCACCATCGTTTACTGGATTCTCAAGACAAACTAGTACACACATAAAGACTTAAGAAGGTCCAGAAGAAGCCAGCATGACTAAAAAGCAGGATAAAGTCAGTTTCTAAAGTGAGAAAGCACCCTTCAGAAAACTCAAGTGCTGGCATGTTAAGTAAGAAAAAGTATAGTAAGGCAAGCCAAAAAGAACAATTGAAAAAATAAAAATAAAAGGCATGGGAATAAGCTTGCAAAAGACATCAGAATCTAATACTAAGCCATCAGCAACTATTATTCACCCTAGAGTTCTAAGGGAACTCAGGATGAAATAGGGAAGCACAAATTGTGGTCCACTGCCTCTTGCCTAAAATTGCTCTGGTTCTAGAAGATGGTAAATTTTTTTCAGAAGTTTCAGAGACACTCAAGGAAGAACTAAACAAATTAACTACACAGCACTCAGGGCAAGTTAGTGGAAGTATTTTACATAATAAAATTAATGAACATATGGATAAATATGAATAGGGAAAAGTAAACATTATTCATTTGTTGTGGGGTTTTTTTTTAAAAGAAAAATTTTGCTTCACAAATTAATTTAATTCCTCTAAAGAATTAATCAAGAATGTGGACAAGGAGTATCCCTTTGATATGGTCTACTTGTATTTTCAAAAGGCATTTAGCAATTTTCCTTACCCAAAGACCTTAAATCAACTAAACAATATGGGGACATCCTTGGATGTATAAAAACTGCTTAGAAGATCAGAAAGTCTAAGAAGAAAAAGCTAGTGGAGTCCCATAGGGTTCTGTGCTGGGACCTGAGGTCCTCAGTGCATTCATAAATGAATTAAAGGGAAGAGAATAATGAGGTGACAAAGAATGGTGATGACAATAAACCATTCAAGGCAATAAAGAAGAGAAACAATTTCAGAAAAGGCTCACGATAATGAGCGACTTTGCAAATCAATTTAATCTTGGCAGAATACATTCATCTCATAAAAAATGCATGTGGGGAAAACCAACCCAAGCTTTACATACAAACTGTTACTCTGGGCTGACTATTACCAGACAGGATGGAAATCATAGAATCATAGAATAGTTAGAGTTGGAAGGGACGTTAAAGATCACCTAGTTCCAACTCCGCTTCCAGGGGCAGGGACGTCTCCCACTAGATCAGACTGCCCAAAACCCCATCCAACATGGCCTTGAACAGCTCCAGAGACGGGGCAGCCACAACCTCCCTGGGCAATCTGTGCCAGTGTCTCATCACTCTCATGGTGAAGAAATTCTTCCTTATATCAAGCCTAAACCTGCCCCTCTCCAGTTTATACCCATTCCCCCTCATCCTATTACCACAAACCTTTATGAATAGTCTGTCTCCATCTTTCTTGTAGGCCCCTTTCAGGTACTGGAAGGCTGTTAAAATCTTGAGGTTTTAATAAACTGTTTGATAAAAAAAATTAAAAACTATTTAAAAAAGTCTGTAGACTATTAGGAATCAGGAGGACAGGACTATTCCACTGTATAACTCCCTAATACATTGGTATTGTGAAAATTGCAAGTCTGGTTCCTCTTTCCTAGAAGAAATAAGGTAGAATTAGAAATGATATCAAGAAAGGACAAGTAGTATTACTGGAGGTAGATAGTGCAAACCATAAAAAATAACTAAGATAATATGATCCAGAATAAAGACCATTTAATTTGAAATATACTGTCGGTTTAAAAGATAAAGAATGGAAGCTGAAAGATTGTTCAGTGTTTTCTTCAATATAATAACTAGAGAACAGCAAGCAAGGTGATTCAATAGTGACAGAAGGAAATACTTCTTGACTGCTCCACTCTTTCAGTTATGGAACTCCTGGCCGTAGAAAGTTGTGGACACTAAAGGTATGCAGATTCAAAAAGCTAACGAACAAACCCACAGGAGGAAAATACATCAACATCTTAAAGGGATGTGTAGATTACTGGCTGCTGGGAAAGCATTTTGGGGAAATATCGGTATACACTTGCCTGTACTTATTGTCTTCTCCTGCCACATTATACAGTTCCACTAACTGCTATGTCTGGTTTGGTTTTGAGACATTTATTGAAGCAGCTATACTACAAATTTAGAACAGAAAATTCTGGAAGAAATGCTTATTCTTATAGTCTTGAGTCTTTTCTTGAATTTTACCTCAGCTTCATACTTGGCTTCACATGTTAGCACTCAGTGCCTGAGCACCCTTATTGACAGAAGTTTTGTGCAAAAGGATAGCAACAGAACAGCTGTGGGCACCAGGTATGTGTAATTATAAATCTTTATAGAACGCTTCATATGGAATGTCTTTTCTACCTTCTCCTGCCCATTGCATCTGCTTGCTTCCATGGGATGCAACCCATACTTGTCACCTTGGTGTCTATGTTCTCCACTATCATAGCCCTATGCAGGGAGCAGCAGCTGGTTTCACAGACATCCTTGCCTCAAAGATCCTGCTGCAGTAAGGCTCAGGCTGTGTGAGGGAACCACTGCTGCACTGACCATTCATCTTATGACTCCAGTACATAATTTCTGCTTCTTTTCCTGATATAAATCCTGCCACAGATGGATCTTCAATCTGACTTGGCATGACTTTTATATCCGCTTCCCTAATTCCACTCTCTTGATCATCCTCTTCCCTTAAGCCTTATTTCTCACTGCTTCCTAGAGTTGCTGCTGTGCTTTACCATACTCTACCCATGACTCTGCAAGCAGAAATACCTAAAAATAGCTGAAGAAAGTTGTGAGTAGAAGTGGGAGGACACAGTGCATTATGATATTTCCCAGCTTACTCTCTGGGCAGCAGTGGCAGTAATTGTGATTTTTTTATCTCTTTTCAAAGCAGTAGAAAGCATTAGACTCCTGACTTTTTGTTACTCCACTTTGACCAGTTCTTCTGCTTAGACTATCAATTCTTTGCATCAGACTCTCTCAGAACTCCGTAACACTGCTAGCACAAAAGGGTCTTGACATTGGCAAGTGGTGTTGCAATAAAAATGAATTTTGGTAGTCATGGCTATTCTCAGTCTTGATTGTCTGTCCTTCTACTAATCGAATCTGGGTAGGATACTTCAGATCCTGTTCCGCTGTTCTTCATAACCTTCTGGGCTGGGGAAGCAAAATGAGTTATCCAGCAGCAGGCCTAAGGCAAAAACAAGGAAGAATTTTTCACTCAACACATGTTGAGTGGGGAATTTATTGCTACATGATGTGAGCTTTAAATAATGAATGGAATATAGGTCTGTTACCATGGCTAAAAGTGCTCTGGATGTAGTTTCTGCTTGAGGGAAACTGAATACAGAGTTCACTCAATACATTCCTCTTGAAGAATTTTCTGCGGGACAGTGTCACAGGCAGGCTAGTAAGCTAAATGGATCACCGTCCAGACACTGAATGTTGTTCATATGTTCTTACACTAGCATTTCTGTAACTGATTGATTTCTTTTAACATCTTGTCAAGGGGAAAAGGAGATGAAAGAAGGATTGGCTAGTAGAGTAACCTTTAGTAGGACACAGTCTGAATGGCTTGGATGCCAATATAAATGTCAGCCATTAATCTTTTATTACACTGGCTATTCCTAGCATGTAGAGCAGTTAAGCTCATAGATTCATATTGAACCTGTAATATCTGCAATGTGAAGGTGAAAACAAGGAAGCTAGTATTACTTTAGCAAACAATTTGATTACATTAGTAAGTCAAGTTGTTTTCTGGTGAGAAGACCTAGAAGTTCCAAATATGTACATGTTATCTATACTTATTTTCCTACTGTTTAAAAGCATACTAATTAAAACAGCTTTAATGACACAACAACAACTATTATTATTATTATTTACAAATATATGAAATTGTCATGTTAATTTTCCCCCCCAGTGACTATGTCACCACAGATGCTACAGAAGAAGCATGGGGAGAAGGTCCCAGGCTGGACTCAGCAACAGAAGGGAGCTGGAATCAAGAGCCAGGAATGTGTGGATATGAGATGAGGGGCAAAAAGACAGACAAGGTCTGTATTAGATGCTGGCCAGCAAAGAAGAGAGCTGGTCCACATGATCCCACAGTTTTATACCAAGTATGACATATATGGAATGGAATACCCTGTTGATCAGTTTTGTGTCACCTGATCTGTCTGGTGCCTCCTGCAGGTGTGACCTCTTCGTCCCTTTCACTTACAGCACTGCACCGACTCAGGAATGGTCCTGGTTTCTACAGAAATAAGTATAAGCAATGGCCTTTCTGCATACCAGTGCCCTGTGTTATCACTTCTAGAGAGAAACACTCTCTGAAAAACATTCAGTTAACTTTCCGAACATGAAGTTACTTAGATGAGGCTTAGTTGAAAATTTAGAAAACTGATTCTGCTTTAGGTCAAACCAGAACAATCACACATATCTTTGCAAGGGTAGTATTGCACTACAAAGTTTACAGCCTAGGAAGGCATGCAGTTCACTGGAGATAAGAAGACAAAGAAGCAGCCAGACAAAATATTTTTGAGAGGCTCATATTTAAACAGTCATTTACTCACACTGGGGCAGCTGTGCACTATTTCTCCCTGTGAATATTCAGGAAGAAATTATATTCAAGAATGGACTTTTATCAGTCCTGTCAAGGTCTGGGTAAACATCAATAGCACCTTGTGTAAGTACTAATAAAGGTATATGCTAAATCTGAGGTATTCAGCATAGGTTCTTCATGTCAGTGGAGAACCTATGCTGTGTCTTAAATGAGACTGAAAACTTCAGAACAGGGACATATACTGAAGATTTTTGACAGCATCAGAAGATGATTCTCCATTAGGGAAGCCAGAAGAAACCCAGAAAAAAGAACCCAAAGGAAACTGGCATCTTGCCTTTTAGATGGAAGGCATTCAAACTTCAGACAATGGCTCTAACACCTCCCTTGTGATTTTTACCAGCCAAGTAACGATTTGCAGTCACAGCTCAAAACTGCCTGCAGCTCTAAAATGTCATGATGGAGCACTGGCTAATACTAAAGGAAAGATTACAACTGCATTTGTCTCTGCAGGACTGGATTCTGCAACAATGGAAGCAGACACTGTGGTCCAGATTCCAATATCATATGGACTCCTTTCCATTCCAGGGCATAAAACAATGCAAATTAAACACAATGTTCATAAGCAGGATGTGTTCTAGCAACTACACAAAAAGAAGCTATTTTCAGCTTCTGAGTTTCATTTCAACTATTGTTTCAGATGTGAGCTTAGGTAGTATATAAGGTAGTGGAGGTTGGCCTAAAAGTTTTAGAATCCAAAAAGTAAATTCATTTAAAGCTACTCCACACAAAGACAATGAAGAGGAAAGACTGGTCTCCAGACTCTTGTAGCTCAAAAATAGTACAGCTGGAGACCAAAAACCCTAATACCAGTTTGTTCTGTAGAAACTTTTTCTCAAACTCATGACAGCTTGATCAAGTTCTCTCAGTCCCTGGCAAAAATACCTCACTAAGTAAAGACCTAAAAAAAGTATCCTTCTTCCAGTTTTCATTAACTACATATTGGACAGAGTATTCACAAACATTATAAACTAAATCATGTTTGATATTAGACATCAGCAGTGAGGTTAGAAGGGATTTTGAATTCATTTTGAATTACAAAATTGTTCAAGGCTAAAGAAATATTAGAAGCCTCTCATTTCTGTATCTACAAATAAAGCTTTCTATGTTTTCTATAAACATGAAGTGGCATCATTCTTATTAAATGTAAATGACAATTCATCTCTTTGAAAGAAGTAAATATGTCAGCTGTCTCAATAGTAATGATTCATTGTGTTTGCAAGAGCCAACTCTAGATTTCAACCCTCTCCAGGTATATAGAACAGATATTACACTGAGTTCTGACACTAGTCCTATGTTTTGACATACAATCAGCAAACGGTTAATGGCATCAGTGATTAGGGATGCCATGACAGAAGTAGTCCTTGAGCTGTTGCTCAGTAACCACCCTGGAGGCTCTGGTGTTCTGCTCTAATACCAGAACCATTGTTCTGTTTCTCATCAAAACCAGCAAATCTAGATTTACTAGGCATTGTGCTCATCTAGATGTTCTCAATATTGCAATTATGGAAAAGATCTTTGTGTTCAAATGCAGTTCTGACCATTAAAGGCCAGGTATCTTCAGCTGGCAGGGCCTGAGCACAGGGAGGATGCTCTCACCATCTGTCAAGCTTTGAATGCCACACTCATTTCCCAGATGCTTTGGGGCACTGGGAAGGCAATTCTGTGCCAAAGATTTAGCAGGAATTGTATTCTGTTGTTTAGCTGGCTGGCTGATTGGCTTATTACTTCTCCCTTCATATTGCTGTTTCTGATTTAAACAATATGTAGCCATTTTTTCAACAATCTTCAGGTTCATCCTCAAAACTAACCACTTCATAATACAAAACCCCCCTAGCATTTATTCTATACTACAAATGTAAACAGAATTGATAACAATATTCAGAATACCTCTAGCTATAAATAACACATAGAAGTTTTGATACTCTTATGTGAAGGCATCTAAAGTCAACTGTATAAGCTCTGCAAACTGAGTCATTCATCCTAATGGGTTATCCAGTCCACTATAGACATGAGGTCCTTAGAGCTGTGAATTTTTTCATAGGGCCTTTTTTTTTTTTCTACAAACATAAAATCAATACATATATTAATACTACAGAGCAACTTGCAAGAATTGGAACTGTGATATGTCTGAATTTAATAAGTTCAGGAATTGAGAAGTTTTAAGAAAGCCAAAATTAAAATTTGAAAAGAGCTGAAAGTCTATAATTTGACTATACCTTCTAGGCTGTAGTATGGAATATGGAATTTTATGTTACTGTTGTTGAACTTCCAAAATCCCATCTGCGAGATCTAAAATGGAGCCCTGTGCACTAGATCCTGCACTTGACAGCTGTCCGGGTTCAATATACTGACTTACAGGAGTCAAAAGACTGAAGACTGAAAGGCTCCTCAAAGGCACAAGAAAAGGGGATATAGTCAAGATAAAAAAAAGAGAATCCTAGTTGATTGTCCTTCCTGAAACCAATGGTAATTTTGCAATGTACTTGACAGAGACAAGATTTCATCCATGGTCTATATACAGCATCCAGAAACTGAACTTTGAAGACCTGATGTCTTGCCTGTCTCTTGATTGCAGAGCATTAAGTTAGGTGATGTCACTTTCTAATAATTGTGCTGAAGAGTGAAATTTCTGCTTCTTTTATAGATTTGTTAGACTTCTGTTTCTTCTTTTCAAATGTCAATTATCTTCCAGCATCTCAGAAACAAATTAGTTGGTATTTTAAAGGTTTGCTAACAGGAACACCTTAATAAGGAAATTACATAAAAGTACAAGCTCAAGTACTACCTAATCAGTTTGAATCAAGCATATCAGGTTTTGTCCACTCAACGGGAACACTAACATTTGCTCAGCTTGCAACTCTTTCTGTTTACCAGTTTCTGAACGTAATGTACAGATCTCTGCAGAACAGTGTTTGTTCAGTACCTGTGCAAGCACCCACTGCTTGGTTAGATTAAGCTGAGATTTGGCATTCCCAAAGAAAATGTTAGAAAAAGGTATCTTTAATGCTTGGGAGGATTCTGTTTTCTTCTGTTTCAGATCCTCAGCTGTGGAAATTGGTACACTTCTGTTGTCAATGAAGTTTTGACCCAGCCTTGTTTTTTCTTTGTGCGCACCATGTAAGATGAGAAATTCAATTAACAAAAATTGCACTTCTTTCGTCAGCAACCCAATAGCTGTGGGCAAGGCTATCCTGCTCACAAAGGAAACTCAGACAAGCTTTAAACCAGCCTTCTTGGGAGGCAGTCCTGCTGTGGAAGTCCAGATCTTGACAGGCTATATATCCTGGATAAATTGAAAGTCATATTACGTAGGCTAGCAAAGAATTGCCTCTTTCTTTTATTGCAAATAGATCTGGAGAAGACTGGCTTATTTCAGGAGCACGAGAGAAGGTATTTTAATATGCACAACAGTGAAGTTTTAATTTCCAGGGACAACTTTGGTTTCTTCTCACAAAGCTTTCTACGAACAGCCTGTAAACCATTTTGAACTATTAGTCATAAACTTGCATTATCATTTACCCATTTGCCAGTAAAGAAAATCACATTTGAAGTGTTTCTTTATATCTCAATCTACTTATCCTTTCATGCTTTCAGGAAGGCAAATAAGAATCTAATTGTTCTTTTTCTTCTTCCTAATCAAATCTGTATTTCTTCTTTAAGTCACCTCAGTGTTTTCAGAATGGTCTGTTTGTTTTTTCTCCAAGATAATGTTGTCTTGGATCATGTATTATATTATATGTCAACCTTCTTCCTTCTCTTTTCCCTGTGCCTTATTCACCTCCAGTTTTCAGTGGTATTTTTCTCAGCTCTGATACTCTTACTCCCTTCTTCCATTACTGATAATGTGAAATTTCTTCCTACCTGTTGTTTCACATATTTGTTCTTGGCACTAGCAAGTTCTTCTCACTTTGATATCATTGTTTCCACTTCTAAATTCCCCTCTGAGGGCTGCCAACTGGCTATTATTTCCTTAGTAAACAGCAGAACTACTAGATCTAACACACAAATACAGGATAATGGAGAACAGCCATTGTTCTTAGGTGACCAATCTGAATTTCTGTAGTGGTAACTGTATCTTCCCACATTTATGGAGCAGATCACCTTGAGTGCCATCATCAGACAAGGTGAATGCTGAGGTACTCAACAACATTTTGCCTCAGCATTCACTGATAACCACTCTCCTCACCCCTCCTGGGTCATGGGACAATGAGATGGTGACCGGGGGATGGGGGTATAGCTCCTCCGTCTGTGGGGAAAGGTCAGGTTCGTGACCACCCAAGGAAGCTGAACATATATAAGCCCATGGGACCCGATGAGATGCATCCCAGAGTCCTGAGGGAACTGGCAGGTGTGATTCAAGACTGCCAGCACAGTTTCAGCAAGGGCAAGTGCTGCCTGACCAAGCCTATGGCTTTGTATGATGGAGGAACCACATCAGTGGACATGGGAAAAACAACGGATGTGATCTATCTGGACTTCTGTAAAGCCTTCGACACAGTCCCCTACAACATCCTTATCTCTAAATTGGAGATATGGCTGGACTGTTTGGTGAATATGGAATTGGTTGGATGGTCACATTCAGAAAGTAGTGGTCAAAGGCTCGATGTCCAGATGGAGATCTGTGACAAGTGGTGTCCCTCAGGGGCCTGTACTGGGACCAATCCTGTTTAATATTACCCTTGATGATATAGACAGAAAGATCACCCTCAGCAAGTCTGCAGATGCCACTGTGCTGAGTGGTGCAGCTGTCACATCAGAAGGATGGGACATCATCCAACAAGCGCTGGACAAGTGGGCCTGCGTGAACCTCATGAGGTTCAACAAGGCCAAGTATAAGGTCCTACACCTGGGTCAGGGCAATCCAAGGTTTCAATACAGAATAGGGGATGATGTGATTGAGAGCAGCCCTGGAGGGAAGGACTTGGGGGTGCTCGTTGATGAGAATCATAGAATCATAGAATCATAGAATCATAGACTAGTTAGGGTTGTGGGGACCTTAAAGATCATCTAGTTCCAACCCCTCCGCCATAGACAGGGACATCCCACTAGATCAGGCTGCTCAAGGCCCCATCCAGCCTGGCCTTGAACCCCTCCAGGGATGAGGCATCCACAACTTCCATGGGCAACCTGTGCCAGTGTGTCACCACTCTCTCGGGGAACAAATTCTTCCTAATGTCCAGTCTAAATCTGCCCCTCTCTGGTTTATACCTGTTCCCTCTCATCCTATCACCACAAGACTTTATGAATAGTCCCTCTCCAGCTTTCCTGTAGCCCCTTTCAGGTACTGGAAGGTCGGTATACGACCTCCTCTGAGCCTTCCCTTCTGCAGGCTGAACAAGCTCAACTCTCTCAGCCTGTCCTCATATGGGAAGGTGCTCCAGCCCTCCGATCATCTTTGTAGCCCTCCTCTGGACCTGTTCCAACAGCTCCATAGCCTTCTCACCTTAAGGATTCCAGAACTGGACACAGTATTCCAGATGAGGTCTCACAAGAGAGGAATAGAGAGGCAGAATCACTTCCCTCGCCCTGCTGGCCACGCTTCTTTTGATGCAGCCCAGGATACGGTTGGCCTTCTGGGCTGCGAGCACACATTGCCGGCTCATGTTGAGCTTCCTATCAATCAGCACCCCCAAGTCCTTCTCTGCAGGGCTGCTCTCGAATCTCTCCCA
Source organism: Cuculus canorus (assembly GCF_017976375.1). NCBI lineage: Eukaryota > Metazoa > Chordata > Aves > Cuculiformes > Cuculidae > Cuculus > Cuculus canorus. Next base: position 19,334,677 of record NC_071405.1, read on the forward strand.
TCGTGTACTGAAAAAGGGGATTGCCCCTACCCAGGTGCAGGACGTTACACTTGGCCTTGTTGAACCTCATGAGGTTCTCACAGGCCCACTTCTCCAGTCTGTCCAGGTCCCTCTGGATGACATTCTGTCCTTCCGGTGTGGCAACTACATCATTCAGCTTGGTGTCATCCACAAACTTGCTGAGGGTGCACTCAATCTCGCTGTCAATATCATTGATAAAGATATTAAACAGCATCGGTCCCAGTAGAGACCTCTGAGGGACACAACTCATCACCGATCTCCATCTGGACTTTGAGCCATTGACCATTACTCTTTGAATAAAATCATCCAACCAGTTTCTTATCCACCTTACCGTCCACCCATCAAATCCATATCTCTCCAATTTAGAGAGAGGGATGTTGTGGGGGACCGTGTCAAAGGCTTTACAGAAATCCAGATAGATCACATCCATCGCTTTACCCAAGTCCACTGCTGTGGTTACCCCATCATAGAAAGCCACTAAGTTGGTCATACAGGATTTGCTCCCGGTGAAGCCATGCTGGCTGCCGTTAATCACCTCCCTGTCCTCCATGTGCTTTAGCATAACTTCTAGGAGGATCTGTTCCATGATCTTTCCAGGTACAGGCAAGTCTGACAGGCCGGTAGTTCTCAGGGTCATCTTTTCTACCCTATTTAAAAATGGGCACAACATTACCCTTCTTCCAGTCACCAGGGACTTCTCCTGATTGCCATGACTTTTCAAATATCATGGAGAGTGGCTTGGCCACCACACCTGCCAGTTCCCTCAGGACTCTGGGATGCATCTCATTGGGTCCCATGGACTTATATATGTTCAGCTTCCTTGGGTGGTCACGAACCTGACCTTTCCCCACAGACGGAGGGGCTATATCCCCCGGGTCACCATCTCATTGTCCCATGACCCAGGAGGGGTGAGGAGAGCGGTTATCAGTGAAGACTGAGGCAAAAATGTTGTTGAGTACCTCAGCATTCACCTTGTCTGATGATGGCACTCAAGATGATCTGCTCCATAAATGTGGGAAGAGACAGCAGTGTGCTTAGGTGGCTAAGAAGGCCAATGGCACCCGGGCCTGCATCAGGAACAGTATGGCCAGCAGGACTAGGGAAGTGATCCTTCCCTTGTACTTGGTGCTGATGAGGCTGCAGCTCAAATACAGTGTTCAGTTTGGGGCCCTTCAATACAAGAAGGGCATAGAGATGATGGAGCTTATCAAGATAAGCATAACAAAGCTGGTGAAGGGTTTAGCAGCCAAGAGGGCTAGGGCTGCTTGGTCGGAGAAAGAAAAGGAAACCATGGGGAGACCTTAAGGCTCTCTACAACCACCTAAAAGGAGGTGGTAGCAAGGTCGGCGTTGGTCTGTTCTCCCTGGTAGCTAGTGACAGGACAAAGGGAAATGGTCTTAAGAGGTGCTGAGGGAGATTAGGTTGGATATTAGGAGGACTTTCTTTACTGAAGGGGTTGTCAAGCATTGGAATAGGCTGCCCAGGGAGGTGGTTGAGTCACCATACCTGGAGGTGTTTAAAAGATGAGTAGATGTCCTACTTAGGAACATGGTCTAGTGTTGGACTTAGCAGTGCTGGATTGACAGTTGAACTTGATGATCTTAAAGATCTTCTCCAACTGAAACCATTCTGTGATTCTCTGTCTTCTCTCACTTAGCATCATTTTCTCACTTTGCATTTGATGAATTCTACTTTCATAGTCTCCTGAACCAGTCTTTTGCAGTCACCTCTCCAACAGTTCCGCTGCTCACAAATCTGACTCTCCTCATTCTTTCTGTTCTGTTTTATAGAGGTTCCTATATGCATTCCTAAGTGTTTGACAGCTTTTATCCTCTTTACCACACATCCATCCATCCATCCACCCACTCACTCACCGACCCATTCACCTCTTCTTCCCACTCTCAATTTTTGCTCACGCTTTACCAGCAATGGCTTGAGGATGGCAGATCCCCTTAGTTTTGGCAGCAGCCCTCCACTCTCTCCAGTCACAGAAATGCAGATGAGACTGACTGCATTAAGGTAGGAAGAGAGTATGTTCCAAAACTGGCAAAAGCAGTGACAGCTACGCTTATGAAGCTGTCTCACAGAATCACAGAATCACCAGGTTGGAAAGGACCCATTGGATCATCGAGTCCAACCATTCCTAGCACTCCCTAAACCATGTCCCTCAGGACTTCATCCACCCGTTCCTTAAACACCTCCAGGGAAGGCGACTCGACCACCTCCCTGGGCAGCCTGTTCCAGTACCCAATGACTCTTACTGTCAAGAATTTTTTTCTGATATCCAACCTGAACCTCCCCTGACGGAGCTTCAGGCCATTCCCTCTAGTCCTGTCCCCTGTCACTTGGGAGAAGAGGCCAGCTCCCTCCTCTCCACAACCTCCTTTTAGGTAGTTGTAGAGAGTAATAAGGTCTCCCCTCAGCCTCCTCTTCTCCAGGGTAAACAACCCCAGCTCTCTTAGCCGCTCCTCGTAAGACTTGTTCTCCAGCCCCACGTCTCTTAACATTTCCTTAGGGACCGCTAAACTGCAAGGCAGAAATCCCAGAAATATGACACTATACTTCCTTCTTCTCTATATTGTTTAGTTTGTCATAAGATCCAAATGATACTGTCTAATGCTGTAAAACAATCTGAAACTTTAATGGAAAATACTGGGCATAACTCTAGGTGCAATAATAAAAACTGAATATGAATCTTTGGTGCAATAAAAGAAGTATGACTGCAGAATTGCAATAAGCAGATAAGGAATGCAAGAACTGATTTGTGTTATGGTCTCCACATCAAACTTCTGATACTCATTATTTTCATTCAGACAGTCTGCAATGGAACAGTACCAAGTATCTGTGAAGGTGAAAGTAGTATTCAAGAAAAAGGTAAGTATTGTCAACTACTTTAAATGAAGAACTGCTAAAAGAGCAGCTGAAACATCCCAAAGTCACAAAGGCTATGCCTACATTAGCAGGCAATATAAGAGAATCTGTAGATCAAAGCAGTTGGTTTTGAGACCCCTACATTTCAGCCATCTGCTTTTAGGGGAACCAGACTAAGATCTTTTTTGTCACCTAGAATGACAGCAGTCATGAATACACTTTGAAGCTGTCTGAAGGACCAGCTCTTGGTGTTGGTATCTCTTAGGGACTGTTGTGCATTTGGCATGCTGGAGTGAAATTTCTACTTTAATTTCCACTGAATAGAGCCTTGTTCTTATTCACCAAAACTGCTAAATGAACTAATATTTAACAAATTTTAATCTCTAGCAAATTGTATTCACTTGACTTTCAGCAATGGAGTTTTGATATAAATTGTGGTCAGACACAATTATCGTAAAAGAAAATGTCCATCATTAAAGCTCAGTATCTAGACCCTCAAGCAAGCACATCTGAAACAGAATACTAAAGGAACCCTTTGCAACTCTGACAACTATACAGAAATTCCAAGGTTTTAATTTTTAAAGATTGGCGCAAATCCACTGGCTATATATCTGAAAGACTTTTAAAGTGTCTAAAACTTATTCAGTTTCACTGTAAGAGCCCACAGAAAAGCAAGGGGATTGTAATGTTAGCATTACAGCATCTTGTTAAATGCTGTTTGTCTTTCACACACTGCAAAGTCTGCTGTTTCTGAGTAGCATGGCATATTTATCCTCATTCATTCACACATGATCATCCACTTTGAGGCACATGAGACAATTTACACATAAATACATAGAAAATCAATGTGATGCTTGGCAGCAATAGCTCCACTTACACAATCCCTGCGGAAAGAAAGTTCATCTGGAAGAAGTGTGGAAAAGGCAATGCAATTATCATAGTATTTTAAATTATTCACAGTATTGTGTAAATCAATTAGGTTATACTATACTGCAAAAAAGAATTGTTTTTGTAAGGCCTTATTTTAGACAAAGATAGATAAGAAAGATTTTATGCAAGATAAAAATCATAACTGGAACTATAGTGATTCTCTGCTTTTGTGTTTTTGAACCAGCATAAATTGTATTCTTCCTCAAAGCTTTTTTTTTTTTTTTTTTGCCAGGATATGTGCCAATGGAAAGTCTGATTAACTTTAAAAAGCAAATAACTTTATGCGGCTGTTAGTGAGATTCACTGGCCAGTTTTTAAGAAAGTTTTGTGAAATTTTGGGAGCTGAAAGGTAATCATTATTTTTTAAAAGTTCTAATTAAGATGTCAGACTGGGCATTGGCATGTATTTTGAATCCCATATAATTTGATTATGTTGGCCTGTTTAGATAAATTGCTTTGGAAAGAAAAATACACCAGCTACTTAAAATGTCCAGGAGGCCCAGGCTTCATTCCAGTGTTTCAAGCAATGACTGAAGCAACAGCCGTTTGTAACTAAGAGCCAATCCAGTGATAGACATCCAAGTGTCATAGTCTGATACAAAGAATGATACAACCACTTGGATCACCATCACTAATAGAATAAACAGTACAAAGTGTTATTTAAGCACAAATGCTCAGCTTTTTTTCGCCTTTGAACTGCAGACCTTTGGAGACTATCACCAGAGGAAATGAACACCCAAAGTTTGAAACATCTGAAGCTGAGACAGCGTCTAACATAAACCCCTGGGATTATTTGGGTTTGTTTAGTTAGTGTGATTTCCTTTCAGTGGATGTACTAAATCTGTGTGACAAACCCAGGATTTAGAACATATTAATACTGTGCTGTCAGTAACCTGAGACTCTAAAATCCATAGTACTCCTCTTGAAAATTCAAAATACCTATCATTATGTATATAGACAGTTTATCAGTTTCCACAACAACGAACTGAGCAATCTGTTGCCTTTTCCTTTTATCAGCAGGGAGTGTCAGGAGTGGAAAGGTTTAGAAAAGCGTGCTTGATTTCCAGAGGAAGTAGCTTGGTACTTTCTTGCCCTTGCATCCTTATTTTAGGGTAAATTTAGGCATGGATTGCTCTCCCAAGAGAAGGCAGATGAGCTTCTTGGTAATCTATCCCAATGGGACATTTTTGGTGCTCTCAGCAGCTTTTCTTCTCTGATCAGTGATTTTGTCTGCTGCTCCCGTGCAAAGGGCAGGATTTAAGCACCCAGTAGTGCTTTAGTTTCACTTGTGTTTTAGGATTTTTTTGCCATTGATTCCAACCCAGGTTTCTGCTGTGTGCGTCTCACGTGACACAACTACAGCTCAGTTTGAGGGGCTGAGGACAATTGTGAAGATGAATAGAACAGATGAAACAAATGTTTCTCTTTGAGCTGGGGGCCCAGCAAACACAGTAGGGCTCTAGGGCACTTTGGCATAGCAGCAGGGGTGTGGTGCCTCCCCAGGTCCCATTCCTGTTCCCAGGCCGTATTGCAGATTATGCTCTGAACTCTCTCCAGGGTAGCAGGACATCCGACTACAGTAATGCCAGGCAGCCCCAAGGAGGATAACAAAGGTAGTTGCTCTTACTTGAGCAGATCTTGGTAGTTACTTTGTTTGTTTGCTTGTTATTGCTGTTGTTAAGAGGGAGAGAACCTTTTCCTAGCCAGAAGGTGAACAAAACTTAGAAATTATTTTGCATGTCTTTACAGCCAAACAGCTCTAATACTGCCTAAAAACTTTGTTGGGAGGGATAACTTACACTCAAATTCCATCCCCCCCGTTTGCATCTGAGTTTCCAGAGCTTAATGAATCAAAGGTATGTTGAAATTCAACCTACTGTTCTTCTCTTCCGTTCTTCAAAAATAACAGGGAGGAAAAGACAATAAATCTGAGAAAGTTCCAACAGCCATTAATTTTATGCTGGTACCTGATACTAAATCAACCCAACTTCCAATTCATTAATCAGGTTTAAAGCAACAGGAACAAAGTGTTATGGCACAAAACTAGATTAATCCCAAAGCCTTGGGGAACAGCAGTGCACATGATGGGCATGTATAGGAACTCCCAGCCAGGGCAGCAGGCAAATTATTTGAAACGTTAGACGCAGGGTAGGTCCTGGCATGCTGAACTTTCCCAGCATGTTATTTTTTATAATTAAAATTAAATTCATCAGATGTTTTTTCTTTCCTTAAATAGCAAAGAAGATTGGGAGCAGGATTGATGTTTCCTGACAGCTGTAACCAGTCTCAGACTCCTGCCTTTTGAAGTAATTTTTTTCTTTCATGACTTGTGTGTTTTCTTTCAAGTTCTTCCTGTGCTGATTTACTCCCAATTCCCCTAACTGATACCTAACTCTCCCCTGTGGTTGGCATGGCTGTGTCCCCAATTGCTCACTCACACAGACTTAAAATTAGCAATGCAAAATCTACAGAGGTAATTCAAACCTCTTGCCAGTTGTCTTTAAAAAATTCTAATTGCACAGTAGAAAGTTATCTTACATTTTTTGATTTTAAAAAGTGCCACTGCGCTCTTTCTTTCTGCTTAGCCTACTAACAAAAGCATCTTTTTAGACTGTTTAATGTCATTTTTTGTGCAGATAAAGAACTTTACCCATAAATACCTTAAGCAGATTACTGCAGGTTCTTGCAGTTAAAGCAAGGAGACTTGAGACCAGGACTCTTCCTGGTTTAGCTACAAGCTTGCAGCTTTACTTTCATCAAGGCACTTTACATACTTGGAAATTAAGACAAAAGTAAAAGTAGATACACTAACCATGAGAAACAAGAGGGAAGATTTAATTACAAATTTGGCACTTAGAAAGAAAAGATGCAGAAATAGTTTGAGTGGTAAAACCTTTCACAGAAGTACCACCTTACTGAGGTTACTCACTATGCAATGGGCCAGTTTTTACAAAATTATTCTCATGCATAGTACTGATTATTGATCACCCATCTTCATTCCATCAACAGTATTTGGCATGCAGCATTAAAAATACAATAAATAATAATTAAAACTTCATCCAATGCACAATAGAGAAGAGCAGTAAACACTAAACAGAGTTATGGAGCATTGAAAAGTAGGCTTTTACATCTCACCCCCCCTATAGCTTCCAGCATCCTGCTGGGACATTGTTTCAGTACTGAAACAGATGGAAGAACAAACCCTCTTAAGCCACCCACACCAGTCCTCCTGGCACCATGGAGGATACTGCTGTCAGCGCTGACTTTAACGAAGAACAGCCCCTCCTTGCAATGCCCACTCTACTGCCTGTGGCACAGACACTGCTAGCAATAGGCCAAGACTCCAGTGGTCATAGGAATTGTTAAGGAAAAACACTCCTATATATACAAAACAATGGATTTCCCCCAGAATTGCTAAGTTTGAAAAAACTTGGACTCTTTAGGATCACATAAGGATGAAAACACTTCCAGATAGGCAGAGATGTGAGCTGATTTAAGAGTCGTGTGCAGCAGCAGCTGATATTCTGCAGGCTAAATTTTGTGTATACTAGAAAACAACTGTGGATGTATTGTAGGTTTGCTGTTTATACTGTAGTATCTGACAAAGGGTAATTCTTTCCATGTTAGAGCAGTCTATTGAGATCCAACAAAGATTACATGGGCTTTGTATTACAGTATAAAACCAATCCAATATGAAACAGCGATCTTCTCTTGTCAATAAAAATCTACAGTTGCAGTTACATACTTGATCAGTCTGGGCTCCTTGACGGAACATGGCACACGATTCCTCCCCATCACCATTCATAAACTTTGAAACTGTTTTGCTATGCCCCAGGTGTCTTCTTTCCATTAATTTACTTTAAGCATCTGAATTAGTCAGTCTCATTTATTTGATTAGCTGATCTTATCTGTTCAGCAGGACAGCTCTTGTTCCTCAGGAAAAAAAAAGGTGTTTTCTTGAGACTAGGATATGTCTATGGGACAGATCCTCTGTCAGAGGTCATGGGATCTCTGGTTAACATGTTGTCTTCCTAGTGCCACGGAATAAAGCCAAATAGATCCAAACTCTCTCCAGTGACTAACAACTCCAATAAATCTTTCTTCCTTGTTGATTCCCATCCAGATGGGATCCTTATTGCTGAAGCAGTTGCAACATATCACGCAGACACAGCAGAAACTGACCAGGAAAGAAACAAGGTGACTCTTTTTTTTCTACATTCATTTTAGAAGAACATATTTTATGATAAAAGAAGGTCTTCAGGAGATAAATTCTCTTTTACTATAATAAGAATTAAGTCACTTGAACTAGAAACTTGCAGGAGGCATACTCAAAAAGGTGGCTACACCCACAACGCATGGTTAAGTAGCAGAACTCTTTGCTGAAGGATCTTATGCATGCTAGAAGTCCATACAGGTTCAAAAAGCATCATCATGAATTAATGGAACTTAGAAGAAACTTGGAGGCTATTATTAATATGAGATTACCATCACAGGTTCAGGAACTCCATGAAACAAAAATATTATTAGATACTAGGAAAGTATCCTTAAAAAACCCACATAATATATTTGCAAAGTTCTCGATACTGTTCTTGATATCTGGAGATAGGTTTCTAGATTAGACGAAACTTTTGTTTGAAACGGTACCACTGTCCTTGGTGTTTATGTTCCCCAAAAAAGTATTGCTTTACTTTGTATTCAGGTACTCTGTTATAAAGAAAATTACAACAGAACATTTGAACGTTGAGCAGTTTGCTCTGAGCTCAATTCTTGCCAATAAACATATGATGAAAGTTGACTAAATCAGAGGTCACTGCCAACCAGTAGCCATAGCAACAAGATACATCAAGCAAGCTGTAATGGAACATGTGGAATAGCTGGAACTGAGCGAGAGAGGTTTCCTTCATGAATCTAACCAGAAAGATACCAAAGGCTCTGGAATATGTAATTTTCCCTGAATTATCAAGAAGCTTCCTTATTGACAGGATTATGTGATATCAAGAATAAAAAAATCTCTAATTAACTTGTGACTAGTTGATTACCCTTTGGTGGAAAAGAAGTAGCTGGCTCCTCCAATGACAGAGGCTGGAGCAGAGAACAGGAGGTAGGAAGAAGAATTAGAGAACAGATTAGAATGGCAAGCAGAGAACAAACAGGAACATATAAACATCTGAACATGGACAGGTGCATGTAAATAATCCTGCTGAGTAGGAGGCTTATGTACTGAAACCCCGAGATAATGGGTAAAGAGCTGTACAGCTCCAGCGTTTGGCCTGCTCTGAAAAGACTAAATTCTGAAAAAGAAAGAGCTTGAAAACTTGGTATGATTGGGCCTTGAGTCAACCAAGGATGGAGGGTGGATCATGGTAATCAATCTAGACCAAATTCTCCCTTCAAGACTAAAATATTTTACTCCAATAAATACTAAAATATTTTACTCCAAATACTTCAAATATTTTAAGCAGGAAAAAGGAGGTGCTGTACAGGTTAGAATGCTTGCTAAAAAAAAAATTAAAAAAAAAAATCTTAAAATGTTTAAGCAAAAGAAAGTAAGATTAAAAGCATCTCTAAACAAATTTCCTCCTGCCCACAAATGAGTCCTTTCTTTCAGGCTTGGTCTTAGACCAGCAACACGATGGTTTCCTGAGATGCAGCAAATGATGCACAGTCCCTCTTAAGAACCCAGGAATGTTTATTTCCATCACCTCTCAGACTTAGCTGTGTGTTCCCTCCTTCTCTCTTCAATGTCATATTTTCACCTCTTGTTGAGCTCACTGTCTCTGAGTACCCCACCACAAACACTGAAAAATTATCTGCCCAAGCACATTCAGTTACTTCTTGGGGCAAAGTCTCTTCATGCCTTTCTCCAAAGGTTCCTGATCCCATCAATCTCTTTTTAAAGAAATATGCTCTATAAACTCAAACAAATAAAGCAAATGTGTCCCATTGTGTGAGGATTACAAGACAAAAGGATTTGGAAAACGGGAAGTTGAATGTGCCTGAGGGCATCAATAGATGAGACACCAAGAGAGAAGTCGTCAGGAACTCTGAAAACATGACCAAAAACCTGGCCATAAAATCTGAAAACTTATTCTAACCTGATTTATGCCAGTTAATTTTGTTATGTCTGTATTCAGTGGATGTGCTAAAGGTTGAGTTTGTCATATTTCTACCACAAAATGGAGATTACAACAAACTACGAGAAATAACAGTGCTTTTCTAGACAGGGTAGATGTGGGGACAATTTTTGTAACTGTCTCTTAGCAAAGTCATAGTATAGTTTGTTCCAAGGGAACATAAGCAGCACTCACCTCTACCACTGTTGTTGGGGGCAACGGTCTGTGCTAGATTTAGTGTCATATATATCGTCTGGAAGTTATCACAAAATTGACTACTAATTGGCTTGCACGTTGCTATGGACAGACAGTTTCAGAATTCTTAACTCCTGAGGGGAAAAAAAATCCAATTTTATTTTTCAGCACTGCCTGTTGTTCTTATTCCACAGTTCTCAGGAATCTTTTGTAGACCAAATCTTGTACTCTGGTTTAGTTCTGAGTTTGAGTCATCTAGAGGTACACATGGCCAGACCAGGAAGAAACACCACTTCATGTAGCTCAGTGGGTTTCTGCTTTATAAAACAAGCATAAGATGAGGTCCACACTACCTACATACAGCCAGCTGCAGAAGGACTATTTACAAGGGCATGTAAGGGCAGGACAAGTAGGAACTGCTATAAATTGGATGAGGGAAAATTTAGACTAGACATTAAGGAAGAAATTCTTCACCATGAAGGTACTGAGACACAGGCACAGGTTGCCCAGGGAAGTTGTGGATGCCCCATCCCTGGAATTGTTCAAGGCCAGGTTGGATGGGGTCTTGAGCAGCCTGATCTAGTGGGATGTCCCTGCCACAGGCAGGGGGGTTGGAACTGGATGATCTTTAATGTCCCTTCCAACCCAAACCATTCTATAATTCTATGATAATTTTTATATAAGCAATGTGATTAAAAATTGTGGAGTAACAGTTACTATAGATTTTATTTTACAGATTGTGTTTATTAGATATTTATATTATAGATTTTTAACCAAATCAATGGTTCTAAGCTTTAGAAATCAATTTTGTCAGAGACAGGAAAGTTGCATACCTCTGTCATTTCTGTAGAGTGTAGGACAGCTCTAAGTTCATGTCCCTGTGGTTCTCTGTCAGATTTCCCTGCCCTGAACACTTTTGAACTAATCTATCCTTCCTTCCACAGAGAAGAGCAGTGCAAAAAATGTAACACTGACATGAAGAAAGAATTGCATATCCCAGTGAAATGCCAGAGGGCAGAAAAAGTGGATGTTACAAATTAAATTGGAATTTGGCCAGAATTTCCTGGTTAAATCATGGATGCTGTCAAAACCAATTGAGAAGTCTATCTAGAAAAGCAATGGCCAAAATCCTTATGCATCTTTTTAACATAATCTCAGCTGAGAGCTATTCCAACTTAATTCATTTTAGGCCAACTCACCCTAGAATCCCAGAAAATGGAATTACCAGTGGGCTAGCAGTAGCTGGAGCCAAAGATCACTTTTTTACATCCAGTTAAATGACATTAGCTAACGTCAGTTAATAAATGTTCCTTTCAAACATCTTATTTTTAATGCAAGAATGTATTAAAAATATATTTCTGTAAAACAGCATCTGTCTGCCCCAACAAACTATAAAACATTCACAGTAAAATTTGTCCACGATGCTGTTTCTGTGGCATCAGTGACTACTTCTATTTGTGCACTGCTTGTACGTACAAACCTTGTAAGTTCTTGATTTCTATTGATATAGCTTCAGGATAATGTCAAGTATCTGCTGCTTTTACAACCTTACAGACCTTAGTTTTACAGATAAAATTAGAACAAACAAACTTATGCATACGGAGCTTGCATGGTAAGGTTGTGGTAGCGGCAGAGCGGTGGTTACAGGGGTGGCTTCTGTGAGCAGCTGCTAGAAGTCTCCCCTGTGCCTGACAGAGCCAATGCCGGCCGGCTCCAAGACAGACCCACTACTGGCCAAGGCTGAGCCCATCAGCAACAGTGGCACCACCTCAGTAATACCGTATTTAAGAAGGTGGAAAACTTGCTGTGCAATAGCAGCCAAAAGAGGGGAGTGAGAATATGTGAGAGAAAAACTCTGCAGACCTCAAGGTCAGTGAAAAAATGCTCTGAGAATGGGAAGATATGTTTGCCTTAAAACAACTGCAGATCACAAAACTATGTAAGAGACAGGCAAAATCTCTTTAATCCAAAATGCAGGGGAATAAGTAATTGAGGAGAATGGAATTAGTAAAATAATTATGGGCTCTCAATGACTGATTTCTCAGGATATAAAGAAACTGTATTTTGGCCACTGCCATCATGAGAAACCAAAATAAAAAACTTTTTAATATGAAATGATGCATGCATATTATTTTATTTTTTATTTTTCTTTGTATTTTAAAATACAATGCAAGGCTTTGCTTTTCCATTAAATGCTTCCACAGAAATTCAGCTGTGGAACGTTCCAGAAACAGTGATTCTTGTTCCATTAAATACTGCAATGGATCAATCTCTTTGCATGTTTAACTGTATCCCATTCCCCTGACTCCAGTGGTGTCTTTTATTTAAGGTAATAAAAAACTTACCCTGGATTCCATATCAAGCATGCACAGATAGACCTGTGGGTGGACACGGTAAACCCCACCTGACTTGTACCTATAATGCAGGCATATGCACCTAAGGTAGCTGCCTGGTTTCCCTTTTGGAGATCTAGTCAATACAGTTAGAGAAGTTCACTGCAATGAATTTGATCAAACCCTGGGGGTTTATTTTCCGGTGAGATGCATGATGACATAAATCCCAGGTACACTGTTGACCCTATTCAGCCCAATTACTCTCGTTCAGTCTCTGAAAGAGGTTACAGGCACAACACCCTTGTCTCATTCAAGGACAACCTCTGGGAACACTCAGTGATTTATGGCCAATATAAAAACACAACCCTATTCTAACACTACAATATATAGCCAGATCTATTTTTTACCTAAATAATTGTTTTAAACACCAGTTTTTGAAGAAAACTACTGAGTCTCACCTCAAAACCACCTTCTTAGATTCTAAACAAATTTTATAGTAGAACAAGAAAACAAAACAAAACAAAATAATTAAGAGCATATTACTGTCCTCAGAGGCAAGTCAAAAAGCAAAATCAGACAACATAAATCCACATCACACATCAGTATTCCATGCAAAACAAAAAAAGATCAGTTACATAAAACAGGTCTATAAAAAAATCTTGCAGTGTTAGGCAAACCAAGAGATGCCATACACTGCTTGGAAAAATGATTTTGTTAACTTATAAAAATGACATGTCATGTTACACTTTACATTATGAGTACAGCTAGCAACATTGATCCTGCAGAGGTACTAACTACTGCCTGAAATGCAATAAACACTTGCAACTTCGGTTTCAGTAATAGCTTGGAGTAAGTCCCAAGTCAGCAAAAAGAAATGAATGTTGCTATTTTTGTTACTGCCTCATTGGCTAACATTTTATATTCCGATTGCAAAAAGTAGGCACAAATGTTGACATTAAATTAACATATAAACTTTCCAGCTAGAGCTTTAACCAAACTTAAATATACCTGTAGACTCTGTGTCAAGCTGTCAGTTTGCAGTAACATACTCATAGAATAATAGACAGCTTTCATATACCTCATACTAACCACTTGACACTATCTCGGCATGTAGTGTTCTGCTTGGTACTTATGCTTTTTACCAAAAATTTGATTCTGGCTTCATTTTTTTATAAATCACACATAGGCCGACTGAACTCAATGCAGCCACACCACAATAAAACTGGTGTGCTGGTGTGATACAAGTCAGACCTCATGCATTTAACCAACTACCACAAACATCACAGGCTGATCATAGTATCATAGTATGATTAGGGCTGGAAGGGACATTAAAGATCATCTAGCTCCAAACCCCCTTCCATGGGCAGGGACATCCCACCAGATCAGGCTGGCAACCACATCTGCCAATTCCCTCAGGACTCTGGGATGCATCTCATTGGGTCATAGAGACTTATATATGTTCAGGTTCCTCAGGTGTTCATGAACCTGATCCTCCTCTACTGTGGGAGGGTGTCCACCCCTCTGGTCACCATCTTGCTGTCCCATGACCCAGGAGGGGCGATGAGAGCAGTTATTGGTGAAGGCTGAGGCAAAAATGTTGTTGAGTACCTCAGCCTTTTCCTTATCTGTCGATACGTGATCCCCATTTCCAGCCATCAGTGGGGTACGTTCTCTTTGATATTCCTCTTTTGATGGATGTACCTGTAAAAGCCCTTCTTGTTGATCTTCACTTCAATTTCCAAGTTCAGCTCCAGCTGTGCCTTGGCCTTCCTGACTTCATCCCTACACAACTGGGCAGCGTCTCTATACACGTCCCAGATTCCCTGTCCCTGCTTGCACTGCCTGGGCAGTTCCCTTTTCTTTTTTAGTTTAACCAGCAGATCTCGACTCAGCCATGCCAGTCTCTTCCCTTTCCTGCCTGATTTTCTACATACAGGACTGAGTGCTCTTGTGCCCTGTGGAAAGCTTCTTTAAATATTTTCCAGCTCTGTTCTGCTCCCTTGTCTTGGAGGACCACATCCCAAGGGGCCCTACTAAGTAATTCCTTGAAGAGCTGGAAGTCTGCTTTCCTGAAATTTAGTGTCCTGACTATACTCTTCACCTGTCCCATATCCCTCTGGACCCTGAACTCCACCAGTGCATGATCACTACAGCCCAGGCTGCCTCCGATCCTAATGTCACTGATGAGTTCACTTGTATTGGTGACCATAAGATCCAGTATTGCATCTCCTCGGATGGGGGTCTCTATCAGCTGGACTAAGAAATTATCTTCGATGCACTCCAGGAGTCTCCTGGATTGCCTTGGAGTAACATGGCAACAAGCTTCTCCTTTTATACCTCTACAATGCTTTGTTCCTAAACCTGCAAGAGGTGTCCTGAGAATGCAAACTGCAGACTTAGTTTTACGTGCATCCACACAATTCACAGAAAAGTAACAGTAGTAACAACAGTTTAGTTGGACTTAGTAATCCGAAGGGTCTTTTCCAACATAAATGATTCTATGATTCTATTTTTTTTTTCCCATTATTTAATTCTCAAGGCAGGTAATTTGTCAGCCTCTCTGCCATCCTTAAAATGGCAGATAATGGAAAAATTGAAATGCAAACATCTTGGAACAAAAATATCATAGGGGACACACACACACAAAATACGTACTTGTTAGAGAATGCCTAGCAAATAATCAAAATTGGTTTTATTTTATGAATCTTTTTTTTAAAAAAAAGTCTATCAATAATGATAGTATCTAGATATAAGATATAGTTATACACATATGAAAATTCCCATTTTAGGTACTCAATGAAATACTAGATCTTGTTGAAAACCTGATGTGAAATAAAACATTTAGTGGTGAGTGTGAAATAAAATTGATACATCTTAATAGATGAAGGTTTCATTATTTTGAAAAAGTTGTAGTAGCCCACATTAGAACAGAAAAAAGAGCTGTTATTTTGCAAAATCTTGTATTGATGTCATTTAGCAGTACAGATGTTTTCATTATTTAACTGTTTGGTTTAGTCTTCTTGAAAAATAAAAGCAGTTATACAAGAGTTCTATACATAGAACTTACACAAGCTCTTATACAAAGAAACTCAAAATCCCACCTCTCAGATTTTGAAACCTAAAATTGAAAAATAAGATAGTGCCAAATTATTCCAAATGTTTACAGCTTGCTATGAAATTATTTTTACAAAATCACTGATTTTCCAGTAAGTATTTTGTTGCTTACCAGACCAATACACATTGTAGACTTACAGACCTCCAAAATGCAAAGCAAAAGTAGGTTGGGAAAATATTTCTCCCCACATGAAATCATAACTCCACTGATATGACAGACAAGGCCTCTGCTAGAATTAGCATAATCAAATTTCCAAGCAAAATCAAATCTTTTTGATCAGCGAAGTTTTACATTGTATGAACGTGTTTATGCACATTTGTGTCTATAGAAAGATATGTAATGATGTGAACAGGACTAGAGATGATGTCTAAATAGCTATTAAAATTTTGAACATACTTTTACGTTTCAGAAATCAAGTTTGAAGGAAACTGCAATATTATTGCAAAATTGCAAAATTAACAGTTCTGGTTAATACAGCAAGTCTGTTTCAACATGCTGCCTTCTCTGGTGCATTTTATAGGAATGAAAAACAGCAGGATGTTTATATGTACACACAGAACTAAATTTATGGGAAAGAAAAAATAAAATGAATATTTAATAAAGAAAACACAGATACAGATTTTTTTCACACAGACGCCCCTAACACCGTGCTGAGAATTGAGCTTCTGTGGAACACAGTCAAGGAGCCCGTTATATTGAATCAGAAGCTGGACTCCTTGCTTAACCACTGGCAAAGATCTTTCAAGGACTTTATGTCAGGAAATAATTGCATGTTGAGGTATTTCATTCTACTACGCCTATCTCCATTACACTAACAAGTACAACAAGGTTTAGAGGCATTAAATTGAGCTTTCTGACTTCACACTTGTACAGAGACATCCTGCTTCCATGTAATTTCTTGTAATTCTATATATTCTTTAAGGTCACCTTACAGCGTACTGCAGTTGTTGAGTTGTTGATTGGGAAATGTGATGTTATATGTTCAGTGTCGCACGTATAAGACACCAGAGTAATCTTAGTTTTAGAAGTTCCCAAACTAAATGACAGATCAAAAGAGTAATTTTGTTCCAGTTTTAGAATACCAAACGTAAAATCCACTCTACTTCACTCAAATTAAAAGAAAACAAAAGATCTGGAGGAAAACGACTCATGCATCAAGTCACTTAATTAGGAGTGCTTGTAATGAGGTATCAGAATTAGCTGCTTTTTTAGTTATCCCCAAATTAAATATAAACTGGGAGCATAAAAGGACAAAACATGTTCCAGAACTCAAAAGTGACTAACATTTTTTTCTCATGCTCTCCAAGCAAACCCAAAACAATTAAAAAATAAGTATTTGCTAATAAGTACACAAAGAAATGCCAGCCCCCAAAGTGATTCACCTTCAGAATGCACTAAATGGGCACTCTTACCTACAGTCTAACTATTTATCTATTTATCACTTTCTCCTGGTAATTTAATGCTAAGGCTGAAATTTGAACATCTGATCTTTGTTAGAATCCATTGCACCGTTCAGCACTTCATACACAGCACATCAGCTGTCTCCAAGGGAGGTATCTCAAGTCTGGTATTCCGTGCACATGCACACAACAGAACTTCCCAAAGTATGGAATATAGTTAAGTCTAAATCAAAGTGAGGAAGTCTCTTGCAATAAGAGATGACACAAAGTGGGATTGAAGTCTGCTGATTAATATATTCAGGAGCTGTGTTTTCTAACAGAACATCCTTTGCAGTGTGAGCTGTGTGTCCTTAATTGCTATAACTGCACATGTGTGGATGAAGGTCATGATTTGCAGACTGTTCAGGTGCCTTTATCACACGTGATCCTTTTCTTTCCCCTGAGAAAATGTAACCAAGGTATTTCTAGCAAATTCCTGAAATGAAACTAGAGGATATAAGGTTTGCATATTGAATGAAGAAAATAAAAAGACTGCTCAATTCTATAAAAGGCTGTCACTCTAGTGAAGTTTAAGAAATTACTCATATTCTGGAAAAATTAAATGTTTCTTTACTTTAGTACTTGATTTTTCCATTTTCACAGGATTTTTTTTATTTAGCAATTAAAAATAATTTGTTCCACTTTTTAAAAATTTTGATGATTAGACTTTTGCTAATTTACAGACCTCTAATCAATCAATGGACAATGTGCTAACTGATTCACATTCCATGGCTAGGGAGCCTCACCAAGGATGGAGCTCACATTGACTAAGGTTTCTGCATTTTCTAGCTTTATGACTGCACTGGAGAGCTATCCAGTGAAGACTAAACAAACAACTCCATAGTTTCTGACAGACTTATTGACATTCTGTTAGTCAGAATGTAACAAAAATTCTGTCAGCTACATTATTTCTTCATGGTTGCAGCTGTTTGGATGAAATTGTATTTTCAGGGCTGCACCCGGCAGTGAAAGCCCCATTAAAGATGGTGCACTCATTGAGCTCCATATACAAAATAAGTTACGCCACAGATGCAAACTGTTCGCTTGGCCAGCAGTGAAACACAGCTCATCTTTATCTTTTTTCACAAAGTACAAAACTGGGTCACTGGTGGTTTTCGTGAAGAGCCTAATGCCAGAACGTAAATTCGGCTGGCTTCCCAGTTCAATGTTTGTTTAACAATGTGAGTGACACAGAAATCCACATTTGCAGAATGATACTGGGTGATCACCTCTAGCAAATTTTAGTATCACTCCTCAGAAATATTTTGGATGTTAGCAACTGTTTCTACTGGGTGACGTTTGATATTTACATACTGAAGAAATATACTTTGTAATATCAGGGTTTTGAGGTTCTAGACATCTAGGCAGATCTCCTAAATTGCTTCTGGCCTTTCTTTCTGCCAGGAATCAGTAATATTTAAGGGCTATTGTAGCCTATCCTTTACTATTTAAAAGTCTATCCTTTACTATTTTCCTTTAGAAACTGACAGTAGAATGAATGGTAGCATTTAGAAAATATAAACAAATGTAGTAAGACACATGTACTTTTGCCTGTGGGATAATCTTTAAGGTTTTTGACCTGATGTTAGTCAGTTTAACAAGTAGGTTTTATTTTAGTAAACAAATAAGAGTGTCAGAATTCATATGAAAATAGATTATAAGAAACAACTATCTTCAAAATTAATATAATTCCCCAGGCATATGAACTACTAAAATTATTATCATGGGGTAAGTGAAGAAATGGTAGGTCTTCTGACATAGTAGTGCACTGTAGATGGCAGATGAAAAAAGCATTCTAAGATCAAAACAACTTTGGTTTCTCTGAAGACAGATTAAAATGACAACTCAGGAACAATTCAAGCAAAACACCTATTAAGGAGACATGTTCCTGAACAAAGATAGCAGAATTATGCCAAAACAAGTATTTTATGCCGTTCTTGTACTTAAATGCAATATTTTAACAAAAACATATTAACAATTAGGTTAAAAAAATTTTAGTTCCAAATAGAAACAAGTAAGTACCTGAATAAAATCGTAGAAATTTTAAAAATAGTCATTGCATATTTTCTCAAAGCTCATGATATTACAGATTTTGCCACTATTAAGGCAAGAGAAAGCAAAATCTCGTCCTTACAGCCTGAGAAATGGCAGAGGTGCAATTTCAGCTTTAGTACACGAAAAGAATAATTTATCCAAGATGGAATCTTATTTAGATGTAAATACTAGCTCTAAAGGGCTTTTCTTTTTTTAAATTAAGGCACCAAGAAGAAAAGTACTCTGAAATTTAAATTTAATCATTAGCTGTTTTCCATTCCTTCTACTACTAGTTTTCCTCTGCATCTGCTTCTAAATTCTACAACTAGATCAAAAACACAGGAATTTATGTGATGTCCTCCTGCACATCCATTTTTGACAAGGCTGCATCCCCAGATGTTGGCCTGGTGCTCACATTAACTTCAATATCAATAACTTCTGTGAGGTGAAGGCAAGGCTTACAGACAGATAAATGTATTACTAAAACACTTCAAACATGAAGAGATTAACAAAGCCGCAGTAAAATTTGACTGTAACTAGCAGTCCCACATAAATTTATTAATTAATTCCTCTGCATATGCTAGATATGAGAATGTATCCAGGCTTCATACTACTATTTTTTGGCCATAAATATGGTATCAGTGTTACAAAAAAGCCTACTTGTTATTACTTGCAAGATAATACTGGCATTTTCATTCATGAAAAATCCATTCAGTGCTACAGTGCAGAGACTATGCCTTGAAAGCCAGAGATAATGTGCAGTCTCTATGTACTTAGTCTATACCTACAAAGTTGCCACATTTACCAAATGTTGAACAGAACAAAGAAACAAACTACCATTTTTAGGTGTGATACCACATTTTTTGGTTATTGGGCAAGAATTGAGGAACAGGTCAATAAAGTGTTAAAGCCTAGAAAAAAATCTGAAATATATAAAATGTTTTATTAAAAAATATCTGTTTTTCTACTTTAAAAACTGAAACTGGTCAGAAGAATATTATTTCAGGCCAATATGGAAAAAATATTATTTCTTAAACCAGAAAGGGACAGTTTCACATAATGTCATGAACGGAACTCTAGCCTTCAATAAAAAGGAATAAAAAGGAAACAAAACTCACTTTGTAATTTCAACCTCTATCAAAGGTAGAAAAGAGATGACTATTACATGCTATCTGGACTGCCAGGCCAAAAGGGTAAATTTAAGAAGAGTTTCCTGGTTTTGGTGTCTATAAGTCTACTCATTAAGAATTCCCCTCACACTTTTTCTTTTTGGTGGTTTGACGTCTTTATTTCTTTTCTCCCAGCCCTTTTAGAAAATTTAAAAAAGGGATAAAAAACTGCTATAAACCCAGTCACACAGCCAAAGGCAAACATACTAAGCACTGAGCATATTTAAAGTCTTAAAGTCAAAATTTTTCACCTAGTAGTCACTTCCTTCCTGCATTGTACAAAAATCAATTCAATGCTTGATGCAATAATGAGGGAGTCCAGACTGTATATCCATAGTTTTTTAACACTATAAAGTAGTAGTGATACTGTTTTCCGGAAACATTCTTCAAATTTCTGAGTTACAGGTGAGGAAAAAAACATTGTAAATACTTAAAATAGTAAGAGCAAGCAATTTCCAGATTTTTACAAATTCTTTAGGAAGAAGAGAGGGCATCATTTTTCTGTGTATTACTTTTCAGTTCAGACTCTTCAAACCCTATTCATTTACCAACAGGCAACTTACCTCAAAAATCATTTCAACTTTAGTAAAGTGAGATTGAGATACATTTATCCATCAGCAATCCACGCATCAGACCTTATTACAAGATAAGGTATTTTGAGAGCATGATTTATTGTTTTATGATATTTTCTTAAACAACCTTTCTATATTTTTAGCCATGATTTGAAGGTACCATAAAATGTGGCATTTCATTTTGCAGGCTTTTAACGCTTTTCTGGACAAATCAGCTAAAATATTTTTTATAAACATATTCCCAGCTGTGCTCTGATCTAAATAAAAAAAATTACAAATGTTGGATGCATTTAAAATAGGTTTAGTTTATGGTAACTGTGACTTGAGCTAAAAACTGCTTCATGGCATCCACAATCTTTGCAGACCATGACACAAACATGTTTCTATTTGTCCTGCCTTCTTCAGAGCAAAGTTTATTTGTTTATGTTTTTGTGTTGGCCCTGTCATTGCTGTTGAGATCAGAAGAGATGGATGTGCCTATTTTGATTTCTTGACCTTCTGAATGAAAAGATGAGCTAGAAGTCAGCAAAAAGCAAATGACGGCACTTTACAAAAGGAAAACCAAACTTTTAAAACCAACTTAGATGTTTTTTATATTAGGTAAGTTTAGTTATAGAAGATGAAAGGGAAATAAATTTCCTTTTTTTTTTATTTCCTTGTCTGATTTTGATGTTCGCAGCATGAAGTTGTGTTTGAAATGGGCTGAATACAAGGCAATTTTCAAGCATACTGTCCAGAGAACCCACCAGGACTGCAGAACACTTCAGAAAATTGAGACAAAAAAAAAAAATATGGTTTCAGGTGGCACATAGAGCCTGCAAATTATGTCTGAGACACCTACATGCTAAAACAAGACTGTTTCAGAGAAGAAGTAGCCTTCTTAAATATGAAAGAAGCCAACAAACTAAAATGGTTTCAATGGTGTTCATGTTGCAACAGTACTCTAACAGATCTGGAAAATTTTTTAAGGCACAGGAGCAGCGATTCAGCAAGAAGCACTAGAGGGGGGACCATCAGAAATACTTGCATTTCTTTTGACAGCAGACAATTCTGCTGTGAAGTGCTGTTTGAGACCACAATAACAGAATTGTATCCAATTTGTTTAGAATAGAGATATCTGAAGAAATACAAATGTGCAATACTGTATTTCTGTAACATTTTTAAATCAATATGACACTTCTAATAGAGAACAAAACAAAACAAATAAATTATCATTAAACCTTGCTATTAAAATTTTCACAGCCACGTAGCAGCCCTTCCACATGCTTATTACAAATGATTGAGATTTAGGTGCTCTTAAATGCTTTACCAGAGGTCATCTCACAAAACTGTTCTGGTCAGAATTATAATTCTAAACAGCTTATAACAGATATATGCTGCACCTGAAACCACGGCATATATTTCCATTAATTTTGAGGAAAATCGGTTTTGTGTAATATTTGTCACTTCTTTCTTTAATGACTGTTGCAAACTGAAAAAACTAAAAATCACAAATGTGTCTGCACAACACTATATAATGACTCTCATAAATAAATATTAGGACAAAGGTAATTTTTGAACATTTTTTCATTATTAATAATGTTATGAAAATTGATAAAAAACAAATGTCAGAAGTAGTTCTGTACAGGGATAAATAACCTCATAGCAAAGATTAATATCACAGATCTTTCATTTCATAAAATTTCAGGAATACAATACGTTTAGTTTAGGAGTACTGTAGAAACAAATACAAGAGAAGAGCAAACAACCTAGAAAACTAAATTACATAAATTATCACAAGAGTACATTAGACTCACTCTTGGTGCTCTTCCATTTAAGTGTTTGGCAACAGCTGAATCATTAAGGGTGCATCGCTCCTATAGCAGATAGAATTACTACTGTTCAAATCCAAAAAAGAGTGCAACAGAATTTACCACAGAGAAAGGTGGTGTGCTTTTCTAAAATGTTCTACTGGTTCCCTCTTTCTGCTTGCTGCTTCATTTCACTGACAGCAATATTAATGGAATCTTCCTCAATGGCACTTGTATCAAAAGGAACGATTCTTCTCCGAAGTGCTAGAAATAAATCAGGCAAAAGAATTAATTCAACATCTTCAGAGAAATACATCCATTTTGCAGGCTGACAAATCAGTGTTTATATGAAACACATATTTCATTATACAATATTATCATTTTCACAGTAAGTACTATGTGCTAACAAATATGCAATATAAACACTACAAATTGAGAAGCTGACTTCTTTTCCTAGAGAAATAATTTTAATGCTATATAATACAAGCATACGGAAGAGCTTAAACAGAAGAAATGTAAACTGCACTTTTTTATATTTGAAAATTCAACTAACACTTCTTTTTAATTTTCCAGCATTTTTTTAAGTAAGACAAATCAAACCACTCAAAGTTCACAAAGGAATATCTGTACCAATACCATTGACTCACGGCAACAAGTGGCACTGAACAGATGTTCATAGGATGTCATGCTGTGTATACACCTTCACAGCAGGATGCATGCATAATGCTTATTTCTAAATACATGATAACACATCAAAATGAAGACAATACAAATTGACAGAACATCTTATGATAAAGAGCTGGAGGAAAAAAGTCCAAATACACAAACATTTAGCAATAATTTAACAAAAGGCAGAAATTAAGGGGAAGAAAGTGACTTATACAACACAGCCTTCTTCTAAGGGCCTTCCTGACATCCTAAGCACACAACAGAAGTGGTCCTTCCTGATTGTAATACTCAAAGTGAATTTTTTAATAGATCAGTTAAATTGTAGCAGTATATAATCAGCAGTTATTTAAGAGGCAGCAAATCTTCACAGTTTGATTAGGCGGAGTGAGATGTTTCCACTTTGAGGAAGAGAATGAAATCACCATACTTGGGACATTAGTAAAAGAGTGAGATATCATTTTTCAGCATGAAGTTCTCAGCATTTGTTCAGAACTATGCTACTGTATGCTCTTTCAACAGTGCCTCCTGCAGTCGATATTCAAAGTGAAGTGAAATATCATAAAGAAAATTCATTGTTAAATCAAATTTGCATTTTTAAAAGTGATGCTGTCAAGTTTCCAAATGTTCCAGGTTCTTATGCTTGAGCAGCCTTGGAAGGTTTTGTTCTAGAATGCTGTCCAATTGCATCATGATATTACAATATCTTTTTACTTTTAATTTACTTATTTATAAATGCCAATATAAATTGTCTTAAGAACTTATGAAAAATATACCTAGATGGACAAAGACATAAATCAGCATACATTGCAGAAGTTAACTGTTATGACAACAAAACTTGTCAACTTGTTTTTATTCAACCATGATATCATTCCTACCATACACCATGTCAACACAAGAGTGTATCACCAGAGCCAAAGAAATAGAGAAGACTGTGGTCACAGCTACAGAAGCCAGAGAACACTGGTGGCTATTTTCTTCTCTGTAAAGTCACAGATTATGAAGCCCTGGAACATAAAATCCCAAAGAAAACAGAAACCCTGAAAGCTACATGGCTTCTAGGAAACCATCCAGGTTAAAACCTTGAAGTGATGAACTGTACAAAGAGAATGGCAAGATCCACTTTACAAAGTATGTGTAATTCTAGGGACATCTGTAATATAAAATTTAAGAAAAATATAGTGGCCATGAGAAGCAATTTCAGAGGATTATTCTTTAGATAACAACTAGTAGTGACTTTTTAGACCAAACATTTTGGTCTGACAGCAATGCAGACTGCAAACTATGGCTAATAAATGCTTCCTTGTATGAATTATTTTCTCAGTTAAACTACTTCCTTTCTAAGAAAATGGGCATAGAAATAAAAGCTCATTCCCACAGAATCTTTAAAATAATTTGTTATGGAAAAGTTGTATATGAAGTCATAATTGTAGAAATTATAGCCAAAACATAAAGACTAGACATAAAACAGTAACTGTTTATTACTTTTCCTTTTAACTGCTTGCTGCATTGCCAATTTTTATTAAATATATGTGGAAGCAGATTGTTGTTCCCTTAGCTATTTTTTTCATACTTTGTCTCTCTTTCTTCAACTGATTTTAAACTTAAATCCCAGGATTCTCCTTGCAGATAAATTAAATTATTATATCAAATATGTCTGCTCTCCTCCCTGGTGACCTCTACAAGTCACAAGAGATTCACATTGGGAGGGAAGCTTCTAGTGTTGCTCATTGACTTTATAGTCTATAAGCTTTCAGGAACTTAAGAGAGATGGAGTGGGGAAGCATTAAATCACAAAGACTTCCAAACTGCTCCAAAAGCTAAATTAAAAAAGTTCATACTTCTGTTTCTGTAGAAGTAAGGAGATTAATTAGTCACAGAAAATAGGTGATGACATTTATAGGTAGATTTATGAAAAGCTACAAGAGGTTTGTGAGCAAAATAACTCAAATTGTACTTTGCTGTCAAAGTCTTAAATTATACCTAATTAATATCATTACTGAAATTAAAAGTTCATGGCACTTATATGACCAACATGACTGAAGTCACTGATTTTACCATTTTCCTGGCAATTACAAGAAAAGCTCTTTAATGTTAAAACCATTGCAATATTTTCACTGTTGTCAAGAACTATAGCAACAACTCCAAAATACACATTTGACTGCTGGAGATCAGGCTCAGCATAAAGATAAAACATTCAGTCACTAAACAAAGTCCATGAAGTAATTCAAATACCTTAGTGCCATAAGGTATTACAGGCATCCAGCACGGGTTGCAAAAGATGATGGGATCTACAAGACACCTATGCCTTCCTGGAATGACAGCTAGAAGCATACTCTAGGACACCCAAAATGACATCAGGCGTCTTCAACAGGCACCTGACTTGCTTCCATACTTACTAAGTATAAAGAACATAATTGCATTAACTCTTAGGAGGAAAGAATCAGCAGTGAGAAATTAAGAAAACCACCTTCATTCTACCAAAGTCAAATAATATCAGAGACAGGAAAAGTATTCTGTGCCTACTTCTCTAGTTTAGTCTCAGAACATTTGACTAACGGATTTTTATAAAATACAAGGAAGAAACTAAAAAGATTTTTGCATTCAATTCCTTCCCCTTAATAACGAACAGGAAAAAGATAAACGCATTCACTGTTTACTGGCTTTTTTGAGTTGTAAAAACCCCACAATTATTATTTTTTTAGAGTAGCTCTTTAAAATCTGGGCAAAAGAACAAAACTAAAAATACTCTCTGGACCGTTCTGAGATTTGGAAACTATGAAATATGAAGATCAGTTTAATTAATTACATGAAAAATACCTTCCTTAAAGTTTTAACCAAGAAAAAAATAGTCCCTTCGCCATGCCTCAACATTGTGTCAAAAGGAGCCTTTCTCAAATGCTGAAGACTTTGCATATATCTCACAATGATCAACATTGAATCACTACTCTCATTCATTCACCATGTCCTTTCTCCCCTCCACAAAGCTTAGTGAAGGTAAAGCACGCATTCTGCAACATCTTCTTCCTCCCCTAAGTAGAAGACTAAAAGCGTAGCTGTTTGCAAGTTCTACTTATGAGCTGGTAAATACACAAGTAACTACCTGGAGAGCTAGCAGACCAAATAGAGAGAGATTTGAGCTCACAGTGGAACTTTTCTTCTGTTAGGGTAACTAATTGGATCTTTCTCCTAAAGCTACTGTTGATTTTCATGAAATCTGTAATAATTTATTTGTCTTTGAGAACTCAATTCTTCTGTCAGTTTTAACTGAAATTTTCTCTATAAGTTATAGGAAAAAGTGAAGACGGATAGATCCTCTTTTGCTGACAACTACCTAAAATTGATTTAAAAGTACTAAAGTAACAAAGTCTTAGCAAGTTTCTTTCAAATTAAGCAATAAAAATATAAAATAATATTTTAGGAACATTTATGCTGCATCTTTAAATTTCAGCAAGTTTTTGCAGTGGAATTGCAGAGTTGTTGAGGTGGAAGGAACCATTGGAGGTCACCTAGTTCAACCTGTTTGCAAGGTACGTGTTGTAGCTTTTGTACACCCCAACAAGGCTGAGCTGCACTTTGACTTGCAAGACTTTGACAGAGATGAGGTTGGGGAAAATAGAAAATCACCTCTGAGTCAGGGGAAACTGTTCCTAAAGTACAGATAAGATGGAGGTCTTTGCTTTTACGTTTTGTTCCCATTATTGTCACTCAGTACGCTCTGCAGAAAGATACTAATCACAATCCAGATTCTGAAAGGAAAGGAAACCAATTATCTTTAATGTCATCAGATCAACTGAGGACTTACTGATGATAAACAGTAATGTACTTCAGTACTCATTCTAAGATGCAAAGGTTTGAAAGCGCAATGAAGCCTGAACTAGGACTTTCCATTACATAGAATGCAACGTAACTAATAGGTTCCCAGTACACAATCTGGTTCTATTGAAAAGAAACAGAAGGCGATATCCTTCTGAAGAAAGTACCCTTATATTTTTTTAAGTTAGTTTTGGAACTCGTGTAAAGAGTTCCAAAACTGTACCAGATAAAGATCTAACACATCCTATCTTCTACTGACAGTCTCTAGCTGTATCAGAGATCCCATGACCTTTCATGACCACAACTTGTATACGCACTAGGGGGTAGAAAGAATAGTTAAAAACAACTTTTGAAGTAGGAGGAGAATTAGTCAGTCTGTCAATTCAACTTTCACTGTTAAACTGCCACACAAGCATGAGACTAACAGCAACTGTTGACCAAGGATCTCTCAGACAGATTACCGGGTATGATACTTGATGCAGATTCAGCTACATGTGTAGCTCTTTTTTTTTTTTTTTTTCTCTTATTCGCCATAGGTTTGGATGACAAGGAAGACATATTGTATTTCCCAGTTGAAAAAAAACCCAAAAAATCAAAAAAACAAACACCCCCCCCCCAAAAAAAAAAAAACCAGCAGTGGAATGTAATGAAGTACTTCCTAGACAATGGCATCCACACAGCACCTAAAGCTAAAACACAGGAGGACATTTCAGGTGGTTCTAGGATTTTTTTTTTGTCAGAAAGTAGAGTGTCTTACTCTCTCAAGTAAAACAGCTTTAAAAAAGAAAAGTGCATTACTTGTGGATTATTTTTTTCTGTGAAACAGTACTTACAATTTGAATCTGAGAGCAGTGAGCTGGACAAAAAGCTGTTTTGAGTTTGCCAGCTGTAAGAGGGAGCAGCCACTTCTATATTAGAAATTTCAGCATCCATTTTCACATCCTATGGTAACCAAACATAAATAATTTTTATCTGTTAATATCAAGTAGCCATAATCTTTAACAAAAAATGTACAAAACACACATATAAATATATGTTGTGATTTCACACATGTTGGAAAATACTGATTTGAGTTCTCGTAATTCTCAGTATTGCAGTTACGTTCAAATTAATTTGCTTACGAATGTCATGGCCGTTTGATCAGCACAAAATCTCTGCAAAAAATCTGCTTTGCTTCGAGAAAAGCATTGGGAGCATTGCAAGATTTTGTCACTAGAATAAATTGTAAAAATGCTCTCTCTCCTGTTTGTATCACACTCATAGCTCAGGACAAAGCATAGCAGCAGGACAGACATCAGTGAAAGATGAATTTCTCATCAGTGACTGGTCCATGTTAATTCACTGAAGTTCCACAAATAAGTAGTAATAAAAATTAAATCGATTTCCCCTGCTGCTGAGGAAACTTAAACTGCATTGATTTCTCATATCAAAATACCCAAAGTTTCTGTTCTTTTCAATTTTTTGGTTAAATCATTAAATAACATCTGAAGTACAATGTTACTATTTATGGCTAGACCCATAGAGCACAGCTTTGAGTAAGGTTATTCAGTCTACAAGTTAAAAAAAAGACGATCATTTTAAAAAGGACATTTAAATAAAAATCTCTGTAAATCTTCATTAGCATTGCAGCAAGTAGCCTCTAGTTGCTATACATTGCAAAATAAATTAAAAGCTTGCCTTGATATCCAAATTACTGTTTCTTGGAATGAGAAGAGACACTAATGCACAAATGCATCATTTCATAAAACACTCAATTTTGCTACTGAATTCTTATCATATACAGCCTCAGGGAATTCTGTGAAAACATCTTGCAATTCATCATTCATGCTGATACTAAAATTTGAAAACTTAACAGAAAACAAAATTAAATTCAACATCAATTTAGAGATACAATGAGCTTTTGTCCCACCGCTGAAGAGGGATTTACTACTATTAAGACTAATGAGGATTAATACATGCTAAATCTCCTTACATACTGATGGGAGACTAAAGTGTACATAGCACAATAATAAATTTTAAAGAATAAAAAAAGTTGTCCTTTCATTCTGCTTCCAGAAATTCTATCTTGGAACAGAGCTTTGGAACAAGCAATGTGCTTCTACCAGCATCTGCACTACAAAATGGCTTTCTCTTTACAGAAATTTTAACCTTTTCTCATGTGCTTCATTTACAACTACACCTGTACACTGTGCTTACTAGGCAGTCAGTTGTTTGTGTCAAGGAAACTGTCCTAAAGTATTTGCATCTATCCATCATAACATTTATATTTAGCTTTCCTCAAGTTTTTCTCCTTCGATTTTCGTTTTATTAATTATATTATTTTTACACTTTATATTTACCTTTTTTCCCCCTCAATTTCTTCTTTATATACTATTACTCACCCCTTTTTTAGTTGAAAAATCACTGTTGTTACACTTGATGATATTCTGCCAGCCTCTGGCCTCTTTTATTACTGGAATTCTTACATTTTAACATATACAAATAGCAATTATGATTTTCCTGGGCTTCTAAGCAACAGGTATTTTACAATCCATCTGACAAGACTACAGTGGAGTAGGAAGAGTGAGTGCGGACAAATGAAATTGTAAGAAAAGGGGAATAAAAAAAGTGCTTTCAGGGGAAGATTGAACTTTGGTTTCATTTTGCTGCTGCAAATGAGAAGAGGACACTGCCTGTCTGAGAATAATGTTGGCCAGCGAGCTGAATATAGCGTACTACAAGAAAGGCTAGAAAGGAGATCATAAGAGAGTATAAAGATTAATTTTACAAGTAATTTTATCTAAAATGGTCAATACAAAAATTTCTTTCTTTAAACATGCATCTTCTTATCTACCAAATACTCGTTTACTTTGGATAGCAGGAGCACTACATTGTGTACAGAGCATGAATCAAAGCTATCAGAATGAACTTTGATGTCCTCAAGTCTACACTCTTCCGCTAATAAATTTCAGAGATTCCCAATGGATAAATAGTAAAATGAAACAAAAAAAAATTAAACAATAATACAGTTGAGCTCATTCCAAGGAAGAAAGGCAAGCATTAAAAAGGGCTTTTTTAGCCTAAGCTAGCCTGATCACTGAAATCAGATTAGCACCCGTCTGTTACTTGTTTCTGAACATTCTGTTCTATTTGTAACAGCCGTGACAGCAGACAGTACTGTATGTCATGCAAAAACCCAATTAGGCCTGACTAAATGGAAGCCATTAAATGTTCCCTGTTGTATGAAGAATGAAGAAATATTGTTTCAGAATCAGCTTTATACTGGATTCTGAATGCAGAGTCCAAATCACGCAAGGTCAGTAATCTCAGTCAGCTCAGTGTAACATTACATTCTACTATCAGCTGATTGCATTCCTCTTAGCTTTTCAATATCTTTCAAATTTCAGCAGCTGCTGAATTAGTAATCCCTGTGTGAAGGCAAGAGAAATTCAAGAAATGGAAGATTATCATTAGCAAAAGACTGAAAGTGAATCTGTCCTGTTTCTTTAGTTCATTCTTAGAGAAGAGCAAGATGTCTTTTTAAAGTAGCTTAATACTTTTTTCTTATGACAGCAACTCACTAAGTTAAATATTCAGTATTTATTTTACTTTTTCCACTTTTAAAAAGACCTACTGAAATTATGTCTTCATTTTATAGAAGGAGGACCACTATGGAGGAAGTGAGGAACACAAACTGAAGTTTTTTGATAGATGGTGTGTGATCCTCGATTTTGAGTTGAACTGCTTAGAGACATTGGTAAGACTAACTGCCAATGAATCATGATTTGCTTGTGATAAGCAGCAGAAATACTAGCATGATTCATTAGTTCTGGTCACTTATTTCAACCATGTCCATAAGAAACTGCATTTCTGCCAAAGTAAGCTGCTATCACAATGACATGTATTGAGAAGTGATATGACAATGAACAAGTTAACACAAAGAAAAAGAAAGCGTGTTAACAATTGGAAAGGTGAACTCTTTACAGGCAATGTTTCTAAACAAGAACACTGGATTTGTATGGCAGGGAGTTAGGAAATTATGCTTAGCCCTGCTACTGACCTGTAGCAAATCACTTCCGTGATTTACCTGGATTTGCCCTGTTTGCCTGGATTTTGGTTATGGATGAAATGTACATCATAGAGTATCTTTTGTAAAGAAGTAAAAGGTCAGCTACTGAAAAATCACTATACATGATCTACAAATTAATCATAATATAGGTTTCTATATTAATCTTTTACATGAAAAGACAAAGGAAAACCAAACAACCCAATCAAATTATTGCTGCAGACAGCAATTTGACAGAGCAGGTAAACACTCGAGAGTAGTAAGACTCAGTAAGACACTTTTCCGTAAAATTTTAAACATTTTTTTGAAAGTATCCACAGCATTCAAACCATAACAAATGCAGACAAAACTTCTTTTATCAAATTTTACATCAGCCATAGCAACTACATAAAAAAACCCCACCCATGTGTTATTTTAGTCTGGTTTTACTAGGAGTTAATATACATTAAATAAACTTACATTGCTGATTGAAAGGAATTGGGAAACAAAAGTGGAGTACTTACACATACCTTGAATTGTTGGACTCTTTGTTTTGAATCTTCCAGCTGTTTCTGTAGAGAACTCACTATTTCTTTATACTTTGTATACCTTTCTTCAATCATCTCCCTTTGACTATGGGACTCCTAGAAATGCATTGAAAGATCTAAATGATTTTGTAATGCGAAAAGCAATTGATAGATGTTGGCTAACTATTGCAAAGACAAGTATCACCAAGGTTTTTCAGTATACCAAGAATGAATTAATCACTAACTTTCAGAGGCCGAAATACAGGAGTCATACGTATGCATAATGTTCTGCATGGAGAAGTAATGTTAAAATGAAAATAAGTTAAAATGTGAACAGCCTCTTCCTTAACTGAATGACTTCTTGTAACCCTTCCCAAAAATGGGTAATATCATTACCCAAAGCAGTTCTGTAATGGTGAAAAATTTATTACACTACTGAGTAAACAAAAACTTGAAGAAAAAATTATTCTCAGGATAGGGACTAAACAGTATTTTCAAATAAGAAAATACAATACTTCTCACTGAACTGGCTAATGATTACTTGAATGACTACAACTACCAGGCAAGATGTAAGGCATTATGAAAGATTTACTTCCTCTTTCCTTCTCTCTTCCTACAAAAATATTGAAGGAAGAATTTTCTAGCAGTGTAAAGAAACAAATGACTTTGAAATATGTCATTCAAGCATACCACTTGTGAGTAAAATATGCTATTGTACAGAAAAAATCAAATGCATTATTTTCAAATAGAAGAATTAAACTCCAAACTGACATCATTCTCACAGCCAAGGTACAAAGCTTAGCTCTCTTGAACGGTAAATATAAATCATTAATTATTTATTAAATAATGCATAATTGATGGTAAGGACACATCTTAAGAAAACAGTCATTAAAAAGCTAAGCATCAGGGAGAAGGCAAAGCTCAAATTAAACCAAAGAATTTGGGTTCAAATCTCATGAATGCTGGCTAAGTGATAACTACAGCAAACCAGAAAATGACAATGTAATTTCACAGTAACGTCAAGCAAGACAGTGCAAGTGTGGAGAATGTAGAAAATCCACACTCAAGCTTCTAGTTGGCCTAGCTGAGAGCAAAATTTTTCCATTAGCATTGTGGAACCATCAGAAACAGAAGGCAAAAGTCAACCTCTGTCAGAGCAAAAAGCCCTTCTGGGATTACATGTAATGTCAAACTAAAACTACTTCTCAACAATATTTTTCTTAAAAAAACCTCAAACATTTCAATCAGTATTTGTGTTCCTAACTCTGTTGACAACAATAAAATAGCGTACAATCATTAACACATGAACTCATAGAAGAAGATCTAGAATAAATAATGTTCCAAACAAGTATGTTTTGAAATGCTTATGACTACCTTGGGATGAGAAATTCCATAGAGCAAATATAATGCAAATTATTATGTATTTGTTGATCTGTGATTTAATACTCACTTAAAATCTATATTGTGCAATAAGGATCCAAATTCTTTTTTAGTAAACCACCAACTTGACGTACAGAAAGTAATAATAGTACAGTGGTTTAGCCTCCTAGCCACTGAAGATCTAATTTCAGGCTTATCACTCTTGACAGTACTGCACCACTACTATCAATATGTCCTACAGTGTACAAAAAACACACTTTGACTTGATAGTGATACTAGGAAAACTAGTGACAACTATTGGCATTATGACAAAACAAAACTGTAAATCTAACCTATTTTCACTCATTCCAAAAATTTCATTTATTAACAAGTAATATCAGATTTCACAACTCAATATAAATATTCTGAACCAGTAATTAGCAGTTGACTACTTATGCCCAGTTATTGATGTTTGCTTACATTATGGAGGACTTCAGCACAGCTACTCCTTAGGACTAAATTAACAGCCTCAAGAAAAGATGTATAAAAATGAAAATAAATTTCTCTATGTTTTTGTGTACATAGTATGTACACAAGTAATTTAAAATATCTTATTAACAAATTTATCAATACATTTGGAGAGGATATTAGTTAACCAAATCTTTTAGAACTATTGAAAGAGTCAAATAAAATCTTTCTCACTCTAGTATCTTTTAAATCTTCTAACAGGCTCAGTTTCTCAGGAACAGACTCCAGATGATCTAAAGCTACTCGAGTACTCTAAAGAACAGAAGACAAGATAAAAACCAAAAAAAAATTAATCAATTCTTTTGGCCATCTCAAAGATTAAAACCCTATTACATCTATGGAAAATATTTTGCAGGTATAGATGTTTCTGTAAATTAAACCGGTCAACAATAAACAGGCTGTTAAGGTAAAAGACAACAATAAAAAAACCAGTTTCCTTAATTTGAATCTCCATTACTAGTTACCAGTTTACTGAGCAGAATAATACCTATTTACAATTTTTGAGTTTATGTAGCCTTCAGAATGAAATTTTCTTCAGCAAGTAAAGTACATTTAACAAAAATATAAATCTATGTTCACAATGTTTATATCCTTGCAGGATATGTTTCTACTGTGTGGTTGGGGTTTCGGTTTTGGGGGTTTTTTTGCCAAATATAATTATTTGTAGTTAGCACTTAGCTTACTATAGAACAATCAAACATCATATTTTTTGTTTAGAAATACGGTATATACTGCTGAGAGATTAATTACCACTCTAGGGAGAGCTAGGGTTGGACTCAACAAAATTTCGCTTCCACAACAGCAACAAAAAATCTAGTCTATAGCAAGACACAAAGAACGGGAGAAAGTGAGTATCATGTTTTGGGGTTTATGCACAGGTAAAGTTGTTTGGCGATGCACAAAGAGTAGTCATATCCCATAATCCAGGTGCCTCTGGAGATTCTCGAAGGCTGACCTATTATATACTGAAGAGAAAGTAGAAACAATACTGGTTGTACTTTCTGAACAACACTCAATATTTCCTCCACAATTCTATGTATCACACTTCTTTGGATAAGGTTCTGTTAACCTGTTGTACAATCTACCAATAATGGGCTTCATTATATATGTATATATTTATATATTACCATGCATTAATGACAGCATTATTAAGTAATATTTGTACTGCTACCATAACTGTCAAGTAACCACAGATCTTTTTCCTACATGCTACTATTAATTATACAGACAAGCAGTTACCTGCACAATGAAATTATAATTACGTAATATATAAAAAGATTACAATGACATAATATATGAAAATCCACCATGAACCACTTGCTAGCTTAATTACACGCTCCTCGTTCTTCCAATCTTTCCCTATCATATGTTTTTCAGGCTGGTGTACTTAGTTGTTCTCCACACGGAAGAAATGTCCTGCCACTGATCATTCCTCTGTAGTTTCTCTAGTTCTATCTTCTTTAAAATGGAGAGGGAAAGTGAGGAGTGGAGAATCAGAATCGAATAGAGTAACCTAAGTACAGGCGAACCATCAGTTTCGAAGCAATGAAGTCTCGTTGTCTACGTCTTTCCTAACTGTTCCAAATATTCAGTTTGTAAGATTGTATGAAATATGCTTTCCATAACAAATAAAGGTCAAATTCCATAAACAATGGGATTCATTTGCATTACACAGTACTAAACTTCTAACCAATGTTCAGTCCCAATAAAATAAATTAGCTAGTGCACATAGAGAGAGTTTTTTCCATTTCTAGAACTATATGTATTCAAAAATACTATGTATGTAAAGTATTTCTCTAATTTTCTGTAATTATGAAAAATTTGTACTGGCAGTTAACATGCTGACAATATTAGGAACTACTTCTATGAAACAACCACTTGGTTAAATCACTTTTCCAGATATTTGGGTTCTTTTTCCTTCTGAGGTTAATGAGGTTCGAACATTATCTCCTACCTTCTAGGAATAAACTGTTACCCTTAGATTGTATGCTTAGCTACAAAAAGGACCCTCTTATCCCATTGTTACCTTCATAGTAGGAATGCAAGACGTAGTAGGAGAAAAATATTCAGAAATTCCTAAACCAGGATAATTTGTACTTTTCACACAGCACAGAAGAGAACAAGAATACATTACAGTCAAAGGTGCTGGAACAATAACTCCATTATCACAGGTAAGGGGAAAGAATTTTACAAGTGAGTTGGATTAATTGTTGCTTCAAGAACAACAGGAAGAGTAAGATTCCTACTAAATGGGTAAATGGATTAACCAGCAAGGAAGGATATTTTAGATTTCAACAGTACAGGAAAAACTGTCAAAAGTGAAAAAGAGTAAAACAAAGATTTATTAGTTATTTAATGAGAGCAAGAAAATAGAAATCAGACAGGGAAAATAAGGTGGAGATAAGATTTTATCAGGAGAAAACAATTACTTTTCCTGCAACATATCTGCTTCTTTACCAGAAACGAATCACAGAATCTGCAGTTACATATTAATAATGAATGTAGAAAATGGATTCTCCATATTTTCAGGATGCAATCAAGCAGGAAGCCTAGATATTTTGTTTAAAGTGTTTTTCCCAGATTATAGTGTAGAATGTTTTTATAGCTATAGAATACTTCTTTTATCGAATGCTACTACACATCTCCACTTCAAAGTAAACTGGCCTAGAGGTGTCTATCAATCACTAATGTTTCCCTCTTATAAGAATCAATCATTTCACTTTTTCCACAGTAAAGCAGTATTCATTCATATTTCATGCTTCATTTATAGTGACCTTATGTTCATCAAAGCACTGATTTTCCACTCCATTAATTTACGATAAGATGCAATATTTACTGCTTCTTTTCAGAGTAGCTCCCAGTCTGCACATGTGTTTCTAAGGCAGGGAAATATATGAGAGACAATCGACACTAAGCAATCCAAACTTAGCAGTATGTAAAACAAAATACCGAATCCTAGTGTTCAGCAGTCATCCCAGTATCACCCAGATCTAATGCCTACAAAATTTTTTTCTTTGAACACCAACAACTCCCCATCCCTTAAGAAATAAAATCCTTCCTCATAGGAAATAACCCCAAAACATGTTAAGTAGTATATACCATAAGCTTAAAATATTATGGTTTAATTTGGTGCTGTCCCAAGACTTCATGTCAACACTGTCTATAAATGAAGTCAAGGAAGATGCTAATCACCTGTTCTCCCCAAGTGTCCTCAATATATATCCTCTCTACTTCAAATAATATTTATATGTATTATAAAACATAATCGAAAACAGAAGACCAGCCTTCAGGTTATATATATACTTAATCCTTCATTTTCTGGCTTCATTAAGAATGCTGTGAATAAAAGGTGTTACAGGCTACTTGGATTTCTGAAAGTTTTTTTAGATTCCTTAAATTTAAACCTAACTAAACACACAAAATGATGGCCTACGAGCCAACCATTACTGCTCAGGAAGCACACCTTGGGGTAACAAGACATGCTTCCAAGAACTTTCTAACTTGGTGCTCAGTATCAATCAGAAAAGCAAAATCAACACTGGGCATTCAAAATGGGTGGTATCAGAATGAACAAGTGGGAAACAAAATGTATGTCAGTCTTGATCATATTCATTCCCTCAGCATTTTATTTTGGCCATTGT
Organism: Cuculus canorus; assembly: GCF_017976375.1. NCBI lineage: Eukaryota > Metazoa > Chordata > Aves > Cuculiformes > Cuculidae > Cuculus > Cuculus canorus. The sequence continues at coordinate 19,371,820 of NC_071405.1, forward strand.
TGTGATGTCCATAGCTGAGCCAGGCTGACCTTTGGTTTTAAGACCAGCATGGTTCCTTTCATATTCTAAAATTCTCACAGTCTTCTGAACAGTTTGTGAAGCTATTTGAATAGGATAACTCACATGCTAAGATTTTCAGGGACAGAAATGTGTGCCCTTTTCGTAAAACCAATGAAAAGAACGGTAGTGCTATGCAAACAAATACAGAAAAAGAAAAAAGCCAACATTGTTAGGGGAAATTCAATAAAGATGGCAGCAACAAAAGAATATGTTGAAGAATGTGAGGGAAAGGTGATGAAAGAGTTTTTAGCTGGCCACAGAATTAATCTGGTAATTTAATGAGATGTATAGTAACCTCCTTACTGTGGATCAAATGCCATACTTGCATCATTAATGACTACACTTTATTCTGTTAAAAGACGTATTTGGCAACACAGATAAAATGTGAAAAAGGATATTAGAAGCACCTGATATGAGGGCAATTAAGCACTGCTAACTTTTTTCCAAGAAATCGGAAAGCTGTATGCCATAATTCATACAAATAATCCTAAAGAGAGCAATCACATCTGTCTGCTCATTGTTTAACAGGGAACAGAAAGCACTCATAGAGTGCACTGATGGTACCGATAAGAGGAAGAAAAACCAATTGCACTGACTGAAGTATTAATGGTGTTTTACTTAACAGCAGTTTCTGCCACAGAGTGAGTGCTGTTAATCTTTCTGTTTTTAAAAGAAAGATTACTTACTTTGAAAAGGGGCATTTTATGTTTTCACAGGGAATGATAGAACAAATTATTCATTTTCCATGACTTCATACAAACACTTTGATGTTTAAACTGCACGTGAACAGTTAATCCTTCTGTACGGGTGTATTCTCGGTGACAGGTAGTTTCACACTGTCTCAAAGGACAGATCTAAACTGAAATCAGATACACATTTTATTTTTAGTTTCAAAGCTGTAATGCTAGATGCAAATAAATCAAAGCCAGTTTGTATATAGTCCTGCTAAAGTTTGCCTTTATAGTTGATATATTGAAAATACATAAACATAAAACAGAAACCAAACTTCATTGACTTTCAAGTACAGTGACACTTTCTTTTCAGAGGTAGGTAAAAACAAATGGCTATCTGTATAGCACAGATATTTTTGAAGATTAGAGCTGACTTAAGTACCGGTTAGCTAATCCCCAAAGAATACCCATAAAAAGATTAAATGTGGCTGTGATTTTAACTGACTGCAATGCATGTCAGCAGGCAGTTACTCACAATTCAGATGAAAGGTGTAATGCTAAAGGTGACCTACAAACACTTATTTTTAAATGGCTTTAGCATGTTGAATACTTAAACAACAAGAATAGGATGCACTCAGCATGTATAAAGGTATTCTTGGCTTTCCCTGTTAACATCAGTAAAACTACGCATTGCCAAACTCAGTCTCCAACACCAGACTGATATATCAAACACTCCTCTTTTGTACAGGGTATGCTTCTACTTAAGAGGCCTGAGGTTCTCTGTTGACTTTGATACGTCAGGAAAATTCCATGATAGCTGAAACATTCTGTGACCTAGTACATCATATGTATAGAACCAACTTTAAGAGAAAATAAAAAATGTATTTTGTATCTTTATATTTCCTATATACCATTACTCCAATTATACCATTGTTTTGATGATTTCAGTACATTAAGAAATCAATTTACCTTTACAAAGATAGGCAGTGCATGTAAATTTATCAAGTTACTCAACATACAAGTTCAACTGGCTTTTTTTTTTTATACTACATTGTTTCATCAAAGTTTTAATGAGTAAGATTTTTTTAAATCAAAAACTACACTTATAGTAATGGAAAATACAAGACCTTTGTTAACAAAGTATTGCAAATGTCAAACAACTTTTAATTTAGACTCCAGATGTTTATGCAAGGAGGGAACCACATTTTAATCAAAAGAGCTTCATGGATGATTCCTTTCCTGTTTGCAAGACCACCTCTTCTCTCATTCACGAGCACATAACATCCCTAAGGTAACTATGGGAATAGTTTATAGGAAAAAATATTAGGAAAGTATTTCATGGATTTTTAGTTGTTTAATGAATTTACTGAAATTTCAGATTGCTGCCCTTCTCCCAGTCATTTTTATAAGATTAAAGAATATCTGCGTTCTGGGAGGACCAAAAGACCTTTGATGTAATGGTAGTTTTGGCAAGACACTACAGAAGTAAGCCAAGGGGAGAATATATTAACCTTTAGATTTAAGATTTCCTAAACATTCATACCTATAAAGTACAACAATCATGAAATAATCACATGAGATAATAGCAAGATTTACTTATTGATAGAAAGCACATTGAGTGACAGAGAGCGTGCCCTAAGATGGATAGGGTCAGCAGTCCCATAATCACTCTGTGAAAAGCACTGGGCATCATTACCTTTCCAATTCTTCTTTTAAAATAGGTGATAAATCAGAAAATATGCAAATTTAAGCCTGCTAATACAGCAGAAGAATCCAACAGCTTCTACATTGCTGAGTGTAGTCAAACAGAAATTTGTTTTATGGATATTAAAAACCTTGCTCTCATGAACAAAAAGATGAGTTACAACAAAATACATAAATGTTCATACTGAAAAGGAAATTCATATTAAATAACAATTCTGCAGAATAATTACAGCATTACTGGACTTAACCTAGATTTACGGCATTCTAACAGAAAGCTGAATCATATCCAGAAAAGTCTGACCCAAGTATTCGAAACCAGTGGTAACCTCACTTCTGGGCTCTCTACTGAAAGCAGCAAGCTGCCTTATATAATGCATATGTTCACGGGAATAGGTTCAGGACATTGTTGATTTCAAATTAAATTTCCCAGTCTTTTAAGTCAAACTAATACTATTAAGGCAGAGGAATCTGACTTGCAGCTTACACTCACACAGAACATAACCTATTTTACAGAAACCCACTAAAATCACAAGCAGCTGACAGGGCTCAGAGATGGTGCAAGGAACCCTCCTGGTTTGCTGCAACTCACAAAATCACTGAGTTTCATCAAACTAGGCCTGGAAGGTTTATTCACCCAAAGCTCTAAAAAGAATCTGCTGCATTCTCGTAACATTTCTTTCCCTTTTTTTTTTTTTTTTTGCCCAACTTGCGGAGTTCAGCACATGGCTACTACAACAGCTTCAATGGCAAACACAGGAGGCAGAAATGAGCAGCTGTAGAGAAAGGGAAGAGAGCAGTTTGCCAAACATACCTCTCAAAATATGTACACGTACACAGTTTTCAGGTCATTGCGTAAACCAGAGAGTTTGTTTAGTTTAAAATCATCATTTAAAGACTTAAAAATGCATTTACTCTTAGATGTACGTGTCTTTTCTGTTGCTTAAAAAAGTATGTTCAGGGTAGAAACAATTTAAAAAGTGGCTGCAAGAGGCTTCGCACTAGTGGTAAACCTCAGACAGTTCTGCACTAAACTTCATCTATTCCTGTGCTGAGCAATTTCTTCCCAGTCTTAGGCAGACTAAGAATGCTGTGGAAGAAAATGCAGATGAGATTCCTAACCCAGCCATCCCATGGTCTCACAGTTTAAAAACAGCTCTGGAGTGTCAATGCTTTCCTATGTGTTTTGTATAGCTTGTTTATGAGTGTGTTCTGCCTTTCACCTCTCTTGCCCTTTTTTCATGCATTTTGTGAATCTCATGAACTGCCAACATTCAGTCATAAATCTCCTAAGAAAATTCTTTTTCTACAAGACTTAAACATTATTTTTCCTCCAAGGAATCTGTTTGAATTTGAATTTAATATCTTATGTCTCTATTCCATTTTCATTCTCTATAACCAGAATCAAACCACAAAATATGTGACTGGTGCTACTTTTTTGATGTCATGCTCTGAGCACTCAAATAATGGATGATAAGAAAATTATACAAATATATAAGTACCATAGCTATTATGTACTTATTGTTATAAATGCTGCATAGATATACAGCTATGCAGACAGACATACTATAGATATAAGTATTCTTAAGGATTCCTGAAACAGCAAGATCTATTTATTCTTTTGCTCAAAGGCTTTTCTATTATAGCTCATCCTGACACATTCAGATGGTATAAGTATTATTCTGTGTGTATTTTCTCAAATTCAGTGAAGGGGGGGAAAAGAGCACTATCATCCTCAGAACTGAAGCAGAGACATAAAGGTCAAAACCACTTATTATTTTACAGCATTCACTATCAGCAGTCTAACAGCTGACTTTTGAGTATACTCAGCTATATACATATCTGAAGCTCCCACTGGATTTAGCTATTACTAAAACTTTGCATTTCTGAAAAACAGGCCTCAAAAGTCACAGTCAGATACCCAGAAAATGAGGAACACGTAGTAAATAACAGTCTGTGAAAAAATTAGTTTAAATTATTTGCCTGGCATCATAAAGGAACTTAAGGGCAAAAGCAAAATGAGTGCCTTGGGAGCACTTGACAGCCTTAGTGATAACCATACCTTTCTTGCCTGCAGACTCAGGGTTTAACACTATAGCTGTTCTCATATCAGCAATAACGAAAGCAGTGATTGATTTCAAGCTCTAGGATTTAGCATCACAAATTTGCATTCAAATGTTACATTCCAACTTGCATTAAGAAACTAAATTATATTTTACTGATGATAATAATCCTCTTCCACTTCTATCTGAATAACTTACAACTCTTCATTCTTAAAGTAAAAGAAATTAAAAATATAAAATACAGAAAGGCTCCAGAAAAAAATAAAACCAAACATTGTCCCACAATACGGATTGAATTTGCATGACATCATGTTATCCTGAAGCAATTACCCTCTGCCTGTGCCAAAATGGCACTGGGAGCAGAAAGGATAAGGCATTTGCAGGCAGTTCAACTCATGGTTCATGAAAAATAGATGGTAGTGGATACCTGCCTGACTGCTTGTCATGTAAGCAAACCATAATTAAGAGACGCTTCTGAAGAGAACTAATGACCTGTCAACACTTTACACTCACACAGCACCATTGAAGCACCAAGACACTGAATTCGAGCATTAATTTACTACTCCGACAAGGCAGGAGTTCGAACACTGCACTCTGATATACAATGGGCCTTTTATGTGTGAATGCATGCTTTTTGTAACATATTGAATATATTGTAAATATAATTTTTAAATTGGGAGCTGTTTTCAGAGGTGCACAGACAAACAGGAATGATAAAACAATAATTTGCACAGGCAAATTTTAAAAGTTTATATTTGCAGCCTTGATGTCTTCTCAGTACTTGTTTTCTTAGATTAAATTTTCCAGATTTCCAGTGATAAGAAACTATGAGTCTGATACATAATGTGTAATGTCTCATCGGACATTCCTATATAAACAGAGAGAAGCATGGTTCAGAAACACCAGAGACCTATCCCAGCTATTTGACTTGATAAGGCTTACTAGCTTGGGACATTCAGATAATCCAGCTCCATTCATGCCATGTACATGCATGAACGGTATTCCTTCATATTTTACATTACAGTGTTGGTGCAGGCAGATGAACTGATTCTGCATGCACCTCTATCCTGGCTTCAGCTGTGATAGTTTTTTTCTTAGTAGCTGGTACAGTGCAGTGTTTTGGATTTAATATAAGAATAATGTTGATGATGTGCTGATGTTTTACTCGTTGCTAAGTATTGCTTAAACTAAGTGAAAGACTTTCAACTTCTGACCTGCCAGTGAGAAGGGATGTGCACAAGAAGCTGATGAGGGGCCAGCTGACCCCAAACTGGTCAAAGGGACATTCCACACCATATCACATCAAGCCTAGTATATAAACTGGGAGGAGTTGGCAGGGCGTTGACAACTGCTGCTTCAGGATGTGGTGGGCATCAGTCAGTGTGTGGTGAGTAATTGTTCTTCATTTGCATCACTTGGGATTTATTTCTCTCTTTTGTTATTTTCCTTTTAATTACAATTTTTTTAATTACTAGTAGTATTAGTATTATTATAATGATGTTTTATTTTATTTCAATCACTAAAATGTTACCTCAAGCCACTAGTTTTCTCACTTTTGCCCCTCCAGTTCTCTCCCCGATCCTACCGGGGCAGCAGAGGTGAGCAGCAGCTGTGCGTGCTGTGCCACTCAGTTGCCAGCCAGGGTTAAACCATGACAACGTCCCAATGTAAACATGTAAAAAGCACACATAATCACTGAAAGTATCGGATCTATTACATGGACCTCAACCATTTAGAAGTATTAGCAGCAGAAAAATAACGTCTTTTCTATGGCTCAAATCTATGAGATTTCTCTTCCCAGAGATGGAATAAGGACTGAACTGTACAGAAAAACTACACTACACTGCATTTTACGTAACGAGCACTCAAAGTAATGTAGTAAAAGCCCACACAGAAACACGCAGTGTAAAATTATCACATCTTCTCTTAAAAGTAAAGTGAGTTAAAAACCCAGAACTGCAACTTTTTTTTTCAAATAAAGATAATATTTTTCATAATTTGGAAAAAATTACCAAAAATGTCATTTTGATTGGTTTGGAAATGAATCTAAGAAACTTACCACTTCTAAGGCCATCATACGTTCCTAGAAATAAAGTATAAGAAGCCATTAGAAAGTAAAGAATATAAATGCAATACAAGTTGAACAATGATGAAAAGGATTTATCCTTTTCATTTTTTTTTTTTGCTGGACATATGTATGGTATTTTGTAAAAATCTCACTGAATAGGATTTGCTGTACTTAATTGGAACACTGACTCATTTATTACACTATCTCACTTAGAAATTTGTTCCAAAGAAAAGAAACGAATTAAGAAAGAATTAAAAAAAAAATTACTCCATGATATATTTTTTCAACTATTACTATTAGATTTTAAATACTGTTGATTTTACCCTTATGTATCCCAAAGTTTTATTTCTTTTTTTTGGTCATCTATTACTTGTAATCTAGCATACTTTGGAGTTCACGTCACAGCAGCATCTGGTTTAGTTTTCTTTTAGGCATTTCCTTAGAAAACTAAAAAGTAAACTCCATTTCATTATTCTGTTATCCAGATATAGCTCTGAATAATGTTTTATTAATAACAAGATGACATTAGTTGAAGATTATTGTCAGACAAAAATAAAATGCAAATAAAATAAGCTTGAGTTACTTTTAATCCAGCACAAAATACAGAGAACAGAGAAACCATAAATTCACTGTAGATATTTCAACATTGCATTTAGAAGTACTTTTAACAAAAAAAAAGAAGCTATCTAATATCAAGATAATGTACTCCGGCACTATATTCTGCCCAGGTATGATTTTTAATTAATCGAGAAAACATACATTCAAGTGTTTAGTTATGTGCACGCTTAGAATACCTGACCATTAAGACATTACAGGAACTGTTACCTGGCTAAAATATTACCTTTTTGAAAAAATGGAAGAGGATTTTTTTCCCTTTCCTGAGTGGATTAGGCTAAGAAGCCTTATACTTTTTCCTGTTCTACCCCTCCCTAACAGGTAAAAATGATTGTAACAAACTGGATTTATACCTGCACCATCTAAAGACAGACAGACATGTCTGAACTGACTTGACTATTTTGGAAGCAACGGTTACAACAAAAATTTCTTAGACCAATGGAAGTACTTGGGAGCCAGAAACAGTTCTTGCCATTTACAAGAATGCAAAATTTTTTTTCTTTTTTTTTTTTTTCCAAGACTAAGCTGGAATCAGTTACAAAGACTCTTCTGGAGTTACTCCTTTCTTAAACTTCAAAATAACACAGGTCTATGTACTTGTGTAAAACTAGTATTTACATATTGTGTAGATATACATATGTGTAAAATCATGGATGATTAAAGACCCTTTATTCAAATAATCTTTTAAATAAAAGATATAGTCCACCCTAGGGAAATGATTAAAGCTTATTCAGTGAATTATGTTTGGGATGAAAATTATATTAGTTTTCCTTAGCTGTTTACAATAGTTCTGCCTTTGATTACAATTCTAAATCATAGGCAGAAAGTGAGACAATTTATTGTAGGGAAAAATAACTGCAACAAGTGAGGCTGAAAAAAAAATAGCATCTGGAAAAGACTAACTCGTTTGAAGATGTACAAAAAAAACCAACAAGACTGTTCAGGAAAGTAAGTAGAAGGAAATATCTAAAGGGAAAACAGGAATGCTCACATAAACAAGTTTGATGAAATTCTAGTACCCTATCAAAATTCAACTGTTTAAAAAAAAAAAATGCTAACATTTTGCCAGTAGTGGATACCACTAAACTGGCTCACACTGGAAGTGCATATGCAGTGGTTTGAAACTCCCTGTGCATAAACCAATGATAATAAAACAAACATAAAGAAAGGAAAAAAAATGCACTCCTCTTATCACATGAGAACAAAATTAAGACAAAAAATACTGTGGGAAAAACTCAAAAATATTTGAGATTCTTGTTCCTCCACAAAATTGCAGTGGCTGTTACAAAACTGTGGCTGCAACAAAAGCAAACTCATTACTATCAAAAATGTAGTATTTATAGATCTCATAAATTTGTGGTGATGGTGAACAGCAATCCATATATAAATTTCTTCACTTAAAAAGGACTGCTTAGAAAAAAATAAAATTCTTTGAATGACTGTATTAGTAGGATGATTTCAGTGGTACTGTTTTCAAAATCACTCACGTATTAAAGAAGGCACATGGTCTAGCTCCCAAATTCTCAAAACTGAATAAACTCTTACAATCTCAGCAGACAATTTTCTCAAGACTAACATGTAATGTATTAGGAAATTTAACACGGATAATTTGTACATTATCAATGTATTTATATTTTCAAATTAAGAGTCTGTATTTTATTTTATTTTTTTATTTCACTAATTCCAAAGTAAATGAAAATGGCTTGCAAATGTTTTGCCAGAGAACATCCACGCAGCTGAATATTGTAATTATCATGCATAGAATATTATTTTACTGAATGCAATCTTTTGTAAAATGGAACAGTTTTCACAAAAAGGAAGGCAAAAGCTTATAAGCAGAGCCTTTTTTTTTTTCCCAATGAAATAAGAAAATAAGAAAGGTTATATTCTTGGGTTGGCTATCAAAGAGAATGTAGAAAGTGATGTAATCTCCTCATAAGCTAAAAATTGTATTATGATGCATATGAGCACACATATAACAACAGAGAGCAAGCATGTGTGCCATGGGAGCATAGATTTTATAAAGAACATAGACTAACTCTCACATATAACTATATAAACTCATATATAAATACATATTTTTGTACAACATAGAAGCTCTAGCCAAAAGTATGCAACATATTTGAACTGAAAAAACAGAAACACAGCAATGTCATGCCAAGCATTAGCCTCTTAGTGCCCAAACCACTCTTTTTCAAAGAACTGCACATATTACATAGTTTCCATCTTGACACAGAATACAAGACAGGTTATCATAGAAAGATGTAGTTATAAAGATTTCCACTGTCTACTTAATGAAATATGATTTTGTCTTTGTTGTACTAGTTGCAGTTCAACACACTTCCTTGACTAGAAGAACACAGGAAAACTCCTTGCCCGATATTTCCAGGAACAACTCTCAATTTTTTTTTCCTCTTTTCTTCTGTCCTTTATGGGTTTTCAGCTGATGGTACTATAGAAGCAGTAATTGCAATTCATTCAATTATTTTGAACAAAAAATGCTCTTTAGCTCCCCTCAAAAAATGAGCAAACTAAAAGCATAATAAAACATACATCCTTAGCTGCGAGGAATATTCTGGTTACCTGACACAGAGACATGGCAAAGAACTTCAGTCATTATTTGCCCACAGCAAGACACTGATTTCTGACAGATTTCCTCACGTCTGTAACTTTCTAAGACTATGGTCAGCGTTTGCAGCTCACATAACAAGAAATAACTCCTTCAGCCAAGATAATCTGACTGCTGTGTTGTCCATAGTCTAAAAGATAGTCTTTCTGTTTACTCATTTCCTGAATGTGCTTCACACATATGGCTGTTCAGGCCACAAACAAAATGAATCAAGGAACAACTTAGTACGTATCATTCTCTTTATAAGTAAGATACTTACCAAAACAGGAACCTAAGAATTGTAGACAATAACATAACAACCACCAACGTAACCTATTGTCTACTGAACTAAGGACTAACTGAGTAGGACCTAATATCAGGGGAATCCTGTCCAAGGACCGTAGGCCTTGGGGACAAGGAGTACTATTTTGTATTTGCTAGTATTTAAGAAATTTGCTCAATTTCACAAACAATTACCTTCTAACAACCTACTTCAATGCAAGCATTCACATATTAACCAACTATACACATATTTTGCTGAACTGGGGCTCAGAAAAGACAAACATTCCTTGTTACCTGGTTAACAAAAGGATAAGAGTACCGGTTTCAGGTTCTGGAAATGGCATGTTTAAAGAAACTCACTTTCCTCTTACTTCCTATGCTTTACATACTGAAGTGAAACAGCTTGAGGAGATTCAGCCATGATGAAATGAGTTGGGTTTTATAACCATTTGCTAGCAAATTTCTACATGTTCACTCACTTCAAGTGATTTGAATATTACAAGAATAAAGGATGCCAGACTGGGAACATTTTGAAACATATTGACTAAGCTAAACATAATGTTATCTAGAAAAATAATAGATGCTTTTGCTAAGTACTTTGACTGTTAAACCACGGGCATCTTGCTATCAAGCATTTGAATACAAAAATAGCAGTCACAGCAGTACAAGTCACACACTTAACCAGACCTGTCAGGGAAGGGCATAAGGGTATTTGATCAGGAACCTGACAGACCATCAGGAATACAGGCAAGCACATATATGCACACAAGCACTATTATGATGCAACTTTCTGCTGTATAAAATTACTCCTCGCTCAGTCACAAGTAACATCTTTAGAACAATCTGTCAACTATAGAGCTTCACGTGAAAGCAGATGCAGAATTGCTTCACATGAAAGGAGATCTTTTTACATGGAAGTAGCTAGATACACCACCTGTGTAAACTGCTTGCGCAGACAAGCTCTCAGTCTTGTTGAACTTGAGCTGCCAGAAAGCTAGGCCAAGATTTTTGTTTGAACAGGAAACAGCTGTATTGGCGTGTTGTGTAACTTTTGGGTCTTGAAACTTGTTTCTTCTTACTTGATCAAACCCTTTCTACACTAAGTCTTTGATACCTCTAGCCCTCAAAATACCTTCTATTTATTATATGAGAAGAGAAGGCTTATGTTCAAACAAACTCCTATGGTGAAAACAGGTTAATACATAGTTTGATTTTTCTTAACCGCCTTATCTTCATTAATTCCCTCATAAATATCCTGCTTCCAGTACACTTAAAGAATAGTGCTTCACTGAAGCACTCTTCATATTGTACTTATACTTTTTCATATTTATGCTGGGTATTGTTAGCTCTCATTTATGGCTAACTATTTTCACTCTGTATTTTGAAGAATGCATACACTACCCTCCCTAAAACCCCCTGAGCTTTGCTTTTCTGGCCATTGTCATTTCAAAGGAGTATGTTGTCTTGGACTATAATGCTTAAATACTATTCTAAAGCTGATCCTATAGTAAATCTTACTTTCTGAGCACAAATCTGAAGTGCTTAGCACAAGCAGCTTTACTGCTAGATGCTATACAACAAAGATTTACTATATGGTATCAAACACTAGCATATATCAACTGGTCCCTTCTTCCTCAGGAAGGTGATTATGGATATTTAATGTTTCAGAGATTTAAAATACTTACTTAAAATCCTTTACTTTAAGTTTTATTCAGAGATACAGAAGAAAGCAACACAGACCAGAAAATCTAACTAATGGAGTTCAAGGTCCTGAGAGATATGCAGCAGGTGAGGAGTACAGTCAGAACCCTACATTTTAGGAAATGAAACTTGTAGCTCTTCCAGAAGTCTGTCACTAGAACCCTCTGGGAAACCGGGGACAAGTGAGAACAGAGCTGGCAAATATTTTAGGATGCTTTTCACAGGATGCGAAAGTACTCAGTCCCCATATGTAGGAAATCAGGCAGTGAATGGAAGAGACCAGCATGGCTGAGTCGAGACCTATTGGTAAAACTGAAGACCAAGAGGAAACTGCACAGGCAGTGCAAGCAGTGACAGGGAACCCGGAAAGAGTATAGGGATGTTGCCTGGTTTTGCAGGGATGGGGTCAGGAAGGCCAAGGCACAGCGGGAGGTGAACTTGGCAAGGGAAGCAAAGAATAACAAGAAGGGCTTCTATAGATATGTCAATCAGAAAAGGAAGGTTCAAGAAAGCATACCCCTACTGAGGAATGAAAATGGTGACCTTCTATCAACAGACGAGGAAAAGGCTGATGTACTCAACAACTTTTTTGCCTCAGTCTTCACTGACAACCTCCTCCTCCCTCCTGGGTCAATGGACAAAAAGATGGGGACCAGAGGAGTAAAGCTCCTCCCACTGTAGGAGAAGATGAGGCAGGTACATGACCACCTGAGGGACCTGAACATATATAAGAATATGGGAGCTGATGAGACACATCCTTGACTCCTGAGGGGATTGGCTGATATGTTTGCCAAGCCACTCTCCATGATATTTGAAAGCACGGGAAGTCCCTGGTGGCCAGGGACTCAATACCTTGTGGTCAAGGGAGCCGATTCTTACCCTCTACTCCACACTTACGAGACCCCGCCTGGAGTATTGCGTCCAGTTCTGGAATCCCTAACATAAGAAGGATATGGAACTCTTGGAGTGGATCCATAGGAGAGCCACAAAGATGGTCAGAGGGCTGGAGCACCTCTGCTATGAGGACAGGCTGAGAGAGTTGGAGATGTTCAGCCTGAAGAAGAGAAAGCTCCAGGAAGACCTTATAGTGACCTTCCAGTACCTGAAGGGGTCATACAAGAAAGCTAGGGAGGGACTTTTTACAAGGGCATGTAGTGACAGGACGAAGGGGAATGGCTCTAAATTGAAAGGGGGAAGATTTCAGTTAGACATTAGGAAGAAATTCTTCACAATGAGGGTGGTGAGGCACTGGAACAGGTTGCCCAGGGAAGCTGTGGAAACACCCCTCCCTGGAAGTGTTCAAGGACAGTTTGGATGGGGCCTTGAGCAATATGGGGTAGTGGGAGGTGTCCCTGCCCGTGGCAGGGGAGTTGGAACTGGATGGGCCTTAAGGTCCTTTCTAACCCAACCCATTCTACGATTCTGTGATTCATTTTTCAGTTTTGAATGCAGATTTGCACTGTTTCAGTGCAAACCAGCAGTATATAACATAACAGAAGAACTTCAGTATACAGGGTGACTTAAAAGCAGCAATTTTTTCGCTGATGGACTGGATTTATTGACTGATAGGAGAATGCTGACTACTTTAATCTTGTCTAATGTACAACTTAATTGGTGGCAAACTCTCAGCAGTGAGTATTGCTAGCTATGAGGTTGGTATTTGGCTGCATGTGTTTCTAAAGCCAAATTTAAGATACAAGGGAGTTCAGAAAATCCTAATGTTGTAATAAAATTTAGTAATTTTAAGGGTAACAGAAAATGCAGCTAGTTAATTCAATAAAAAGTATACCTGGAGAGTTCCCATTTCTTCCTCTCTTCTGAGGGTCTTCTCTAGTAGCTCTGTAAAACGAAAAATGGAACCTGTAAATTCAACTTCCCATCTCATGACCTGACAGAAAAAGTATCGTGTAAAACAGTCAGTGAATTTTTTGTTCTACATTTTTCACAACATTCCTTTTCATCTGATTAAACTAATTTATTGGATGTGTCAGTGATAGGACGGTTTCTAAGTATGGCCTGTTGAGGTGAGTAAAAAACAGCCACAAGAAAGTTTGAAAAGCTAGCCTATATTTAAATCAATCTTTTGATTTACTCTTAGAATTGAATAATAAAATCAGAGATCCTCTCTGAAAATTGAGTAAACCAGAAGCAGATCATCAATGCTAGGCAATAAAGTGTGAAAAGTTACTCCAGGTTAGTTTAACAAGCAAGTAACATTTCCTGAAGAATCATGTGCAGACAATTTTGACTACTATCAAAATAACTACTTTCTTTCACTAAAATAGAAGTTTTCATATGAGCAATAGCCAGTTCACTGTAACAAACATCAGAAAAAAATTTAATAGTCTTTACACCATAAAATTCTTTTATCTGTATTTACTTGTGTGACATTTACACACATTGTCCCATACATGCACATATGTAACATTTCACATTAGGAATTACTTTCTGTTTGAGTTCTGTGGGATGTGTCACATTAGTTGCTTTTCTATTTTATTTAATTTGCATATTTTTACAATTAAAATTATGGTTTTGATTAAGCGTGTGTTTAGAATTACGGGAAACCTTAAAATTATAACTTCATGGAGAGTAGGAAAAACAAAAAGCATTCTAGGGCTTAATACTGTTTGAACTACCAGAGGTTCACTCATGAGTTTTGCATGAGAAGAGCACTACTCTAACTAAGCTAGAGACCGACTTTGAGTCAAGATATGCCCCAGTTTGCTTGCAATTATGAGATTATGAAACCGTCTTGACAACCACATAGGACTGAATTCTGTTAGTTCCCCCAGCATCCAAGTACAAAACAGCTAACTGAAAGTACCTTTACTTGCTTCCTTAACCACTAAAGCTTACTGATAAATCTATAGTTAAGTTATCCAAGATTCGCTAAAGTGATTTACGATAAAAACTAGCTAAAACAGTCAAGCAACATGAATTTGCCTTACTTTGTCTAATCTTTCACTTTTCTTTCTCTTTTCTTTCATTACAAAGCCTCCTTGTGAAACACCCTAACCTGTTGCTTTTTTTTCTCATTATTTATTATCCATTTCTGATTGCACACAGATTATTTGAGACTTATTTTCAGGCACTAGTCCTTTAAAGGAATGTAGATAACATGCACAAAATTTCTTTCACAAGCAGAGAGATTGACTTACTCTTCTTTCTTCCAAGCTTCTATACAGTTTTTTTTCAAATACTTTCCTAAAATTAGTAAAATGACTGTTTCTTAATTTTCCTTTGGCAGATTCATGTTTATCTGGATTAGTGTTTGGTATGCTTTTCCGTACAGTGACTCAACTGCCATATAAAATACTGTAGCTAAATGTGCTGCCATCAACATTAGTTATTTCAAGAATTTGGGTTTGGAAAGTGTCTGTCCTGTATGCTTTCCTTGGGTATATTCCAGTATTGTAACTAAGTTGGTAGAAATCAGTATTGTAATACAAGCTTTAAGAAAAAAAAAATTTAGGAGGGAGAAATAAACCCATGAGCAAGGGATGAGAAATGAAAGATGCTTCCCCATGTTCCATCTGACCAAAAAAAGATTCTTTTACTTTATTTTGCTTTATTTTCATTCTAATGCAATACTTGAGCATCTGTTGTACAGACAGGATTATTTTAAGTGAGAAGGATAATATTGCACAGTTCTTCTCAAAGCCCTTTTATAAATGTAAAGTAAGTTGAGCTAATTTCTGCTAACGGTCTCTAAATTTGAAAGTTCTGCATCTGAAATTAGGAATATCTAGAATCTATTTACTTTTTTATACCACTGCCTAAACTGGCTGTCCTGCAGGATGCTTCATAAAATTCTGTCCCCAAAAGGGCAAGCGGTGTTATTTAACTGACAATATATAGCAACTTGACGTTGCCCTTTATGACCTTATATTTAAGAACCAAGTCCTACATTAAAACTGATGATTCCATGTAGTACTCCTTCTAAAATTATAGAATGTTTTCTCCAAAGCTAAATAAGAAAAATCAATACATATTAAAAAGCTTTACAAAAAGTCCTATATAAATAAAGCACATTATCTCATTCTTTAAAACACTGCTATCTATAACAACAGAATCTCTTTGCTTACTTGCTTGGAAAACTTCTGTTGATTTGCTTTATAATTTGTAAAATGCTTTCCACAATTAAGCCCTTGTGCAAACTTGTTTTATATACTCAATGCCAGAAATGTAATATAGCAAAGATGGTCACTAGCTCTACTGAAGGCTCCTTTCAGTCATCCTGTGAACAGCCTCTAAGTTTCTCTAACTATGACTTTATTTTCCAAAGAAAGTTGCACAGTGTCATGAGTTTCTACATCTGTGAACATTTCCGTCTTTCAAGGCCAGGCCTAATGTAATCATAGGGTTCTTATTTTTTTTCAAAGCAATATATCATTACTCTCTTGGGGTGCAGAAGACATCAATGTATAGATTGTCTAGAAGGATCACCATTAATGAAAAAGTGTTACAAAGGCACTGTAGGGCATTGAAAGTTCTTCCCAAAAAATGAACAATACATCAAAAAAGACAACAAAACAAATGACTTTTAGAAATATATTCATCAACATTTTTTTTTTTTATTTTTAGCTCAATATGAAGGTCACAATCCTAGAATGAGTTATAACCAAAAACTATTCAAAATACCAAATATGTTTCAGTTGCTTGATACTGCTGAAAATCTACAGCAAGATCAGGATATTGTCTGCAAAATTAGGGATCATATTTCTATGTGGTTTTGCGAAAGTAATTTACTGACAGCGGTTAAACTCCAGGCGATCAAAGGCTTGTACCTCATTTAGCTCTGTATCAGTGAATACCAACGGAGTGTCCTTGCAGCTATACAACTGTGGCTTAGATTTATCTGATCAAACTTCCAGGAAATGCACAAGTTGTTTAAAACAATCCATAAGAATCATTATCTTTTGCAGTTTGCCTGACACTGAAACAACATAGTATGCAGCAATATATTGGAAATATTAGCCTGGAGACAAAGATTTAATATTCCATCATAACTCTCAGATAAATGAGGAAAAAAGATATGAAATTATTCAGACAAACTTTTCACACGTGCAACACAGACTCCCCAGTTGTAATTTTCACTGCTGGTAAAAAGTATCGAAAAATAGATTTAGGAGCAGATATTATTTACTGACTGGAATTAGTAAAATACAAGTGTATTATCTTATTTAACTTAGCTGATCCATTATTGTGCCAATAACTAACTCTAAAATGTTAAAAAGCAGTTCAACTCCCTTAACGCTCTGTTGGGAAGAACAATGACATGAAATGGGAATTTGATTTTACATAACCTTTACATAAATCCTGATAAGTTGATTTAAAATTCACAGACATATTTAAGAAAGAACTGAAGAGCTTTCATTTATTTTTAAGAGGGAATTGGATTTTTAAACACTGCATGGCCTCCCTTTTTAAGAAACTGAACATAGTGATAGACCACAATCTGCTTCACTTTCTCTGTGAAGACTGAAGTGCCAGAGAAAAGATGTATTGGATCAATATGAGATTTGTATGATCATTGTTAAGAATTTAAATCTGGTACCTGCTAATACACAACTTGTTCTAGCAAAGGAGAATGCTAAATACAGAACTGTACACAAAACTAGTTCTTAATCACAGATAACTAATTAGAGAGCAAAAAGCGAGAAATCACTTCACTAAACACCTTGTTCATTTTATCGTTAAATTTGCTTTGATCAAAACTTGCAGCTATCATTTACCTTTCAAATAAACATCCCATGGCTTTTAATCATTGTTTGGATACGTTTCGCACAAAGCTGCCAAACAGATACTGCGGCATTCCTGTGAACAAGGCAGCCAAGCAGGTTTCCATCAAGTCTGAGGGAATTTTCAGCAGCAGAATAAACCAGTTTCTCACAGCTAGAAATTACTTATCTTGCACGTCTGTACAGCAAAGATTAATCACATATCATATAGCTTTCAAGTTTTTTCACTTTACACATCGAGTCTGACTTGACTCTCTACTTTTAGGGGTGAATTAAGCTGTTTCTAGCTGAACCAGTTTAAACAAATGTTTCAGAACAGATACATTAATGGCAAGTAGAGACAGAATAACTGCAATTTCACCCTGTACCTGTTTTAGTATGAATCTGGTGAATGGCCTCACAATATCGTGACAAAGGTCCAGAAACAATACCAAAAGCTGTTTCCACGAGGCTGGACCTTTGTACAGTCAGGCCAGACACCACAAATCACCCTGGCACTAAAACAACTGTGATGTAAAACAGTACTGGGACTTGCTTCAAACTACCCTAATTGAAACAGTACTGCCATGCACATAAGCCATTAAGGGAATGTCTACATCTGTGTTGTTATCTTGAAAGAGCTCTACAGAAACAGGCATTTCTTTGAACCTTAAGTTTTCCTAGAGCAGAAAAAGACCCATAAATTGAGCATTTCAGGATGTGTTTATATAATCCCAAGCACAATTTATAAAAGTAAATACATCTCTGAAGTCAAAGGTGATGCTTTTTTACTTGAATACAGCATACAATACCTCTAAGATACAGAACAACTCTGTCCTACTAGTTTCACCCCCACCATATTCACAGGTTTCATAAATAAAGATGAAGGAGGAATAAATCTCTTAAGTTATTATTTTCTTCAGAATTCTATTTAGATGCTTAATAGTTTTCATTTAACAGTTTTCATGGTCAAACTCAATACTCACTACATTATTTATTTTTTTTATTTGTATTTTCCAAAAAGGTCTTAATATTCATTTTAATACTGAAAGGAGCTTTCTAGTCTATTAACAAACTATTACATTAAGATCGAGTTCATTCCACTAGCTTTGAAGATTATAATTCATTTACCACCACGGTCATCAATGTAGTGCTCATCACCAATAACAATGAAAGATCAGTTTATCTGTATTTAAATCAATAGTTTTCTTAACCATGTATAAAAAGACCTCCAAATTCAAAGGAATACCATTTAGAAAAAGGGATGCCTCTCTGCCATATCCTTTCCCTTTATAAATTCTAGCAATTTATTTGCTACTTTAGTCTTCGGTCAACATTTCAAAAAGAATATAACTCTTAGAAATAGTTTTATTTTTGCTATGGAACTTAAACCTAAAGTGGTATATTTGCATTAACCTGAAGCAGCACCAACAATCATAACAGAGAACAGAAAAAAGGCATCTGAAGCCGAGAGAAAAGGAAACAGTTCACTGTTTAGATTCCCCAAGAGACTTATTGCTATGCAGGAAACAGAATATACTGTGTTTTCTTTCTATTCCCCGAGGCTTAGGCAGGTTTGATATTTTTAGCACAACTTTTATATGTTCACATCTCCAGTGCTGGCCTGCTCTGCATCTCCTCATTTGCAAAGAAGTTAATCCCTTTTGAAAAAAAGAAAGGGATAACATATCGAAGGGAAATACAATCATTTTGGAGGTTGCAGGGACAACAAAGAAGTGCAACTTAAGAATATTTTTCTATTCCAGTCATGTCTGTGCTCATCACTCCATGAAAATTTTAGGAATCTGAGGTATCTTACTGAGTCAGGCCTAAAATCACCCAACCTACATCCATTCCACTTCAGGCAGTAAGCACTAATGAGCATTAATACAGATGCATTAAAAACAAAATAGTATTATTTACTTTAATGACACCTTCCATCAAGTATGAGAATTCCTAAGCAAAATGACTGCTTTGGGAATATCCACAATCTATCTGATCTTCATGAACTTGAATATTTTTTCATTGAACCTATTTGTTGTTTTGGATATCAGAACATTTTGCAACAATGATTTTCTATAATTGAAGAATGTAGCATTTAAAAAAAGAAAAATAATGCTTCCTTTTACTTTGAACTTGATGCCTGGACTATCAAAGACTTTGTTACATGTATAAATCTTGCTTCAAATTTATTTCCTTCAATAATTCTTCCTTAGGTTGCACACCACTATTTCTTCTTAATTATCTATTTACAGTAGAGACACAGAACAAGTATATGTGGCATATTATTCCAAGAGAAGCTCTCCTAGGTGCAGTGGATCATATCTAGAGACCGTACTGTGGCACTTCAGTCATTAGCGATGTGTACCAAATAACCTTAGAGGTGTGCCAAACACTTCTTTCTAAATGAAAGAGGATCTGTCCACATGTCAATGCAAATCTTTATAGAGATCTGTCATCTAGAGCTATGAATGTTTCTCTAGACAGCTACCACTATTATAAATTCAGAGCTGGTCTCCCACATATCGTTTGTTCTCTGTAGTAGTGTCCAAGTAAGTAAACTGAACTCCAGAACAGAATAAAGGGTCTCCTCTAGAATCCTACAAGATAGTACACCAAAATCAACAAAGCAGCATATGGCTATTAACTAAGATGAACACCGAGAAATTGGTGAGCCACAACTGTAGAGATATAGAACATCTGTGTGGAAAATGTGATTTGCTCAACTTTTCCCTAGAGAGATGTAAAAGCATACAAAATCAGACCACCTATATTGCAGATTTTGGCAGACTCATTAATCAATCAACTTGTCTTGGTCCCAAATAGCCACATTTTCTTGGCAAGAACTACATTTCCCCTGCGAAATAGCATTCTTGTACTATGGAGTTTAATCTGTTTCATCTGCTGTACGATGACACCACCATAGCTTTTCTTGTTTGAAGCCTTTAACTAAATGGTGATTCTACTGACAGATAAAATCACAATGGGCTGAAGTTCTCTTTAAGCCTCTATGTAATGACTTCTTCAAGTTTGGATATATATTTCTCAATAAATTAATGATTTAAATAGAAAAAAGAATTTTCTTGTCTGAAACAAAAAACTGCAGATGTCAAGAACGGTATAATGACAAAAAAAACACCGAAAAAACACAAGGAAATCTGATCCAGTATAAACAAACCCTTAGCTGAAAGGCATGGCTTCTGCCATGAAAATTAAAACAGGGCACACAAGACACCAAGAAAGCAGTCATCAAATTTTAATATTTTTTTTCATTCCTTTTTAACAAGTAACTTGGTTGGCTGTTTTGAAAACAGTTTGGAGTTTCAGGATGCTGCCACTATCTGGTTACAAATTAAATATATAGTTATTAAAACTACATCCATAAATCTGCAGTAATCAGAAGGTTGCTATGAAGATGAAAAACAAATGATAGTTATTAGGTGAATCTATCCTCAAATCAATGATTTAAACAATACAAAAAAATCCCTGTGTAAAATTATATCTGTCAGTCATCATAGTAATCTTTTACACTAAGGTACCAGTGATTAAACAAACCAGAAGGCTACAGTGTTAATATCACATTTTTTTCCATTTAACATGCTCAAGTTAAGAATGAAAAACTGATAGGATGTAGCAGGAAAAAACAGCATTGTTACTGCCTACGCTCTCCTCTTATGTGAGCTAGAGAACTTTGTCCTGCAACTTCAACACTTCCAATCAACAAAATCCAAACCTCAAATAAGAACAACCATGAAATTCTTTAAGTCATTGTAGGTTCTGAGCTGTCTTCTACTTGCAGGTAAAAGACAGAATGTTTTTAAGTGCAAAATGAACATTCTTCATAGCAAGCAAAATACTAAGTACCATCAAATTATTATTTGAATTTCCCTACCAGAGAAAGGAATTACAAACTTCATCTTGCTTATTATCAAAAATATACATACACTTGGTATTTGAAAAGAAACACTTAAATTGGAGTATGTTGAAATGCTTTTCTTTTTTTTTACTGTTTACTAAAATATCTACCAAAATACAAAGATTCTTACTCTTCTTTCATATTCTCCTTAGACTGGCATGGCTTGACTACAATCATAGAAGTCTCTTTTTAGTTATAACTAAGCATTGTTTCTTATGATGAAAGAATACGATAATTGAGGAGATCACTGAGATTCACTGAATTTAGAAATTATTTTAACACTCAAGAAACTCAAAGACAACAGAAGTCACAATGGAGTTGATGTGAATGGAAAAAACCTGATTCACTGGCTTTTCGCAAGCATCTACTCCATTGCATTTAGTGACTGAAATGCACAAATAAGTCGCTGGCAGGAGTATGTAAACAAAAGTATAAATAAAACACAGTGTGACAAAAGGAGCCCCTTTTTGATCTACCAGCTTTAGTGTATAGGTAAGAAGGATAGTAACTTGGAACAGTAACTGCAGTTACTGGTCATTCTGGAGTCTATGGCTTTTTCAAGTTTTTTTAAAGATAACACTTTTCACTTGAGTGAGAAAGTTTAAGTATCCACAAAGGTTTAAAATGGATATTTTCATTGTTTCAAAGGTGTGCTAGCTGAAGATGCTGTAAACCAAGTTAGTAAATAGTTGTTAGAAATGATACTAACAATATCATCTCTAAAAGAGTCTGATAAGTAACTTCTTTTTGTATTATCAATGCTTCTGGGCTTCAAGCGCACATTGCCAGCTCATGTCAAGCTTCTCATCAATCAGTAACCTCAAGTCCTTCTCTGCAGGACTGCTTTCAATCATGTCATCCCTCATCCTGTACTGAAATTGGGGACTGCCCCAGCCCAGGTGTAGGACCTTGCACTTGGCCTTGTTGAACCTCGTGAGTTGTCATGTATACAGGTGTTGATTACTCATGTAGAAGTAACATGCTAACTAGTACCAGAATGCAGGTGAAAATGTTCCTATTGTAAATAAATTGTTGTATAAATAAATTATTATAATATTTTTTAAACTAACGCACAATGCTAGTGAATAAATACTTCAATTTTACAAGAGGATGAGAAGCCAGCAAACTTTTACCCTAACAGACTAATAGCGTGTTTATACTACACTGAAGTGCTTTATTTAAAAGACTTAGCTTAAAATAAGCTAGTTTGGGTGCTAATACTCGTGTAATTACTCCTACTTTACGTCCCACGGAAGCTACTGCAATCCCAGCTGAAATGATGCCAGCACAAAGTGCTCCTGTTCCACTAGATATGGTCAGATGACATCACAGATTGCATTTGCAGATTGCGTTTGCTAAAAGGCAAGGAAATCTCTTTGCTCTCTGCCTTGGGCACTGCATTGCTCTTGCTTACTTTGTCCCTGCAAAAACACTGGACCTAGACCTTCACAAGGGCAAACTAGTTCATTGCAGTGAGAACAGTCGATACTGGTAAAAACCACAGATAGTCCTACATGGTTATTAGCGAGTAGATTATGGTTATAGAAGGGATCAATGAGAAGCACACCTGAAATCAGAGAAGAAGCAAGTAGCACAGATGGGAGCAGGAGAAATAGAAGCAAGAACTTAGTCCATCGTCTGCAGTGAGATATTAAATGGCACAGTTGATTCGGAAAATGCAGTCTGCTACACTAATTCATTACTATCTTGGATTTCTATAAGCTGTAATCAGATCTGTCTGTACCACAGATCTACCCAAGCTAAACAACCAATGGCTTTTTCTTGCATAGTTTTGACAAGGAAAGCAAGCAGGAAGGAAAGCAAGCAAGAAGGAAAGCAAGCAAGAAGGAAAGCAAGCAAGAAGGAAAGCAAGCAAGAAGGAAAGCAAGCAAGAAGGAAAGCAAGCAAGAAGGAAAGCAAGCAAGAAGGAAAGCAAGCAAGCATCATATAAAAAAGAATATAATAAGAAATGTTCTCAAAGTGAGGACTTCAGAACCGGGGACATTTTAAAAAGACAATATAGTTGAACATTGCGTTTTGTCACTGCATACAATCCATAATTGTTACAATTCTCTCCTGAATGGAGAAACATTTCCTTTGTAATGATGAATAAAATCTAGGAGTACACAGAAAGAAATTGAAACTTAATTTGTTTTCATTCACCAAGTGCAAGCTCTAAAACATAATTTGTCATTTCTTGTTTTAGAAAATTATGTTGATATGTTTTAGGGCATAGCAGCTACATAAAAATCATGATATGGCAAATATAAACAATAAAAAAGGAAATTGAATGCCACTTTCTTCATCGAGTTCTCTGTCTTAATATCCTAGGCTTTTCTTTTTTTGATGTTTATCATCCAAACCATATTTATGCATATCAGAAAATTTCCTTTTGCCTACATGTGAAAGGCAGCTGTGTATTTTAATGTAAAAATACACAGAACTATCTGGGACCTAGCAGCTAAGGAAGGGTCAAAGATTAAGGGTATCAAGTTTTTTGAAGCAGTCAGTACAACCCATTCAAACTGAAGTAACTGAACAAAATGAAGGAGGCTGTCAGCTGCAAAACAGAAAGCTATTCTAGCTAAGGACACTTGCTACTTGAGATGAGTAATTTTTTGGAGCTTAGAAGCATATTTCTCAATTGAGCTATTTGAAGTTCAGAGCTAAACAATCCATTTGCAATTTTTGCACCAAAAGACAGAAGATAACATAGGAAGCTGAAAGATATTGGTTCCAAAATCAAGTTTCCCTACCAATCTCAGGGGGAAAAAAAAGGATCTTTTAGCAGCTTGGGTATTTTAATAAACTGCCAAAAGAGCAAAGTACACAAAAAAGTTATAGCTCTGTGGGATTCAGTGCTTCAAAAATACTGTAAGAAAGCTTTTAATTCTAGTAGGTGGCCCTATGTATCACTAAGGCCCAAATAGCTTCTAAAAAATGTTTACTTGAAGTAAGCATACACACATAGAGGTCAGCGTACCTCACTGCAAAACAGAAAACTTCCTCAAAATCACAGAAGTTCCTTCTTTGTAATAAGACAGGTATTAGAAACAACAATATAATGCAATTAGCAGTTACAGAACACCTCATCTCCCACACATGCTTTAGAAGAATACGCTAAAAACTCTAAGCTCTTATTTCTAATTTCCTCAACTGCAATTAGGCTTTCAGATTCTTCCTTGGTGTGGCAATCCTCTTGTACTGTCCCATGGAAACTGGTGATATACAAATGAGACTTACCAACTCAGCTGGTAAACATTTTTAACTTTTTGTGACTGGCAACATTTCACTTAACATCTAAAGCCCTGTTTTGACAGTTATAATATCTAAGTGCAATAACTTATTTCCTCCTTGTAGCTATATGCGAAAGTCTACAGTATAACAATCACAGAATCATAGAATAGTTTGAGTTGGAAGGGACCTTCAAGATCATTGAGCTCCAACGCCCTGCCATGGGCAGGGATACCTCCCACTAGATCATAGAATCATAGAATCACCAGGTTGGAAAGGACCCACTGGGTCATCGAGTCCAACCATTCCTAACACTCCCTTAAACCATGTCCCTAAGCACTTCATCCACCCGTTCCTTAAACACCTCCAGGGAAGGCGACTCGACCACCTCCCTGGGCAGCCTCTGCCAGTGCCCGATGACTCTTTCCGTAAAGAATTTTTTTCTGATATCCAGCCTGAACCTCCCCTGGCGGAGCTTCAGGCCATTCCCCCTTATCCCGTCCTCAGTCACTTGGGAGAAGAGGCCAGCTCCTTCCTCTCCACAACCTCCTTTCAGGTAGTTGTAAGGCTGCCCAAGGCCCCATCCAGCCTGGCCCTGAACTCTTCCAGGGATGGAGCATCCACAACTTCCCTGGGCAACCTGTGCCAGTGCCTCACCACCCTTATCATGAAGAGTTTCTTCCTAATGTCTAACTGACATTCTCCTCCATCCAATTTAAAGCCATTCCCCTTTATCCTATCCTTACATGCCCTTGTAAAAAGTCCCTCCCCAGCTTTCTTGTAGGCCCCCTTCAGGTACTCCTTTGTGCCTTCTCTTCTCCAGGCTGAAGAAGCCCAACTCTCTCAGCCTGTCCTCACAGAACAGGTGCTCCAGCCCTCTGATTGTCTTTGTAGCCCTCCTCTGGACATGTCCCAACAGCTCCATATCCTTCTTACGTTGAGGATTCCAGAACTCGACACAATACTCCAGTTGGGGCCTCACAAGAGCAGAGGATCACCTTCCTCAACCTGCTGGCCATGCTTTTTTTGATGCAGCCCAAGATGTGGTTGGCCTTCTGGGCTGCAAGCACCCACTGCCAACTCATGTCGAGCTTCTCATCAATGACCATCCACAGATCCTCCACAGGGCTGCTCTCAATCACATCATCTCCCATCCTGTATTGAAGTCAGGGATTCCCCTGAACCAGGTGTAGGACCTTACACTAGGCCTTGTTGAACCTCATGAGGTTCACACAGCCCCACTTCTCCAGCACCCAGGTCCCTCTGGATGACATCCGGTCCTTCCGGTGTGACAACTGCACCACTCAGCATGATGACATCTGCAAACTTGCTGAGGGTGCACTCGATCTTGCTGTCTGTATTATCAAGGATAATATTAAACAACACTGGTCGCAGTATGGACCCTTGAGGGACACCACTTGTCACAGATCTCCATGTGGACTTCGAGCTGTTGACCAATACTCTCTGAATGCGACCATCCAACCAATTTCTTATCTACCGAACAGTCCAGCCATCAAATCCATCTCTTTCCAATTTCAAGAGAACGATGTTGTGGGGGACCATGTCAAAGGCTTTACAAAAGTCCAGATAGATTACATCTATTGCTTTCCCCATGTGCATTGATGTAGTTACCCCATATGTGGTATAATATATTTATTAGGCCCTGTGAATGGCAAAATAAACTTGTTTTTCCACAAAAGAGAGCTGCTGGCAAAGGGAGCAGCCGGCAACAGACAACTGCATCTGGTAAGACAGATGGACTGGGTCATGGTCTCACATCCATATCAACTAAGTGACACCTGGGGTGAGCCAGAGGCCTCACAGTCTGGTGAAAAGTTTACTACCTTACCTGATGGATGGGTTAACAGGTCTGGACCTCTCTTCCTCCACCAAGAAGAAATGCCTTGATAAGATCACATCTTGATAACTGCATGCCTCTGACGCTGCCAGATGTTTCCTCAGAAAAATAACTACTAACTTGAGTTTTACTGTTACTTGTTTTATATATAGGTATATATGCTCATTGTTAACCAGTTATAAGTGTTTAAACAGCAGCAAATTTATCAAGGCAATCCTGATATTGTTTTAATCTGTCACTCCAATTAAACTACTTACTGCCTCCAGCGTTGCTGATGGTATTGCTGCAAGTGGCTGCTGGCTGTCCCATTCAGACCACAAATCCCTGAGGAAACTCTCACATGTAACTGGATTCTGACTTGTGGCAAAAACACGTATAAGCATATACACATAACCCTTTAGTCATAAACCACTGACCAAGTCTGAGACTAGAAATTGATCCAGGCACACCCAGGCTCCTCCCTCAGGGGATGCTGAGAAGGCAAGTGGGTCCATTTTGAACTTCATGACTCAATGGGAAGGCCTCCTTAGCTACCCGTCAGAATCTTACCTGTTTAACACGACAGAAAATTGGCGTAGCAAGCAGGGTTGCCAATGGCTAAATTGCTGCCTAAATACGTGTGCACTCTCCCTCCTTAATAGAATAAGTTCCAATGTATTTTAGAATAAGTAGTGGGTGGACAGCTACTAACATACCGTCCCACAACCTCTCTTCCAGTAGGTTCAGCATATCGAGTTGGACTGCCTTTGATAAGGCTCATAAGAGAGTCCATCTATCTAAAGGCAATTTCTAATCTCACAAGTGGCTCAGTTCACGGACACGTAAGCTAACACAGCTCCTCTGTAGTGCATCTCTGACACAGAGACTACAGAGCACATAACACAAAAGAGAAAAACTTATCTGGCATGTGAAAGGAAACTAACACAACTAACTACTGCTGACTGCTCTCTCCCTCCCCCAAAAAAAGCAGATGCAGAACTTCTTCAAAATCAGAGACTGAGGTGTTAAAAGTATCATTAGCCTCTGAAAAGGAGAGAACTCAAATTGCTGAAAGCCTTAGGAAGCAAAAAAAAAAAAAAAATAACAAAACCAAACAGCTGCAAGCAACTCAGATCTTTTACTAAGCCAAATGCCTTCCTCCGTCTTGGTCAAATAAATTCAGATCTGAAAATATAGGACTGAGACATCTGGCACGATAATTGATGATCGGGTGGAAATTTCTGACCTCCTCCCAGAATCTTTTTCCCACAGCATCTTGCCCTTGGCCCAGTCACAAGATCTAACTACCTGGCAAAGAAGAAAACCCATGCAAACTCCCTGTCCCAAGGACTAAGCTATACAATGGGACTTTGACAAAATATCACAGATGTTTTCTACTCAGTGTGCGATAAGCAATTACAAGATATTGTCTGTTCAAAGCATGCACCTTTTAGCAACATTATCTAGAAAATATAAACCTTTAGCTGCTGCAATTCCAAGTAAATTGATTAAGGTGCCACATCCCCTTGCCTTGCTCATCTTCTGTATTGCTTATTTGCTCTGTTATCTCTCTGGAAGCATCCAGAAGCAGCTGGGGGTGAGGGTGGGGCTGTGGGAGGGAGGTGTCTCCTGATACCTTTGCGAACAGCAAGGATTTTTTTTTTTTTCCTTCTTCCTCTTCACCTCATCTGCTTTTCCTCTATTTACTGCCTCCCTCCACCACAAGCAAACCACAAATATTAACCCTGTATCTTTGCAGGTGATTCTATAAGCCAATGCTACATGCAACTTCCTTCAAGTATGTCAACATAATAAAAACCAAACTGGGGAATACCTACAAATTTTTGACAGTTGTTTAAAGTAGATGAGTGGGAAAAGACCTTACAAAAGGATGAACGATCTGGCCGTTGAACAACCACACAGGGATTTTCAATAATGTAAATGGTAAAACAGCATACGGACAAGCTATATGAAATTTAATAGAAGCAATCCAAGTGTGCTGAGACCAGGGTTAATTGAGCAAAAAAGCAGGAATGCAGGCAGAGACTGGATGAACAACCCCAGTGATTACTGGGGAAGACTCAAATTGGCTCTATAAAAATATAGAGGGATGACCCTCCAAAATTTTAACAAGGCACTGGCTATCAGTATATTTGTGAATCAGCCAGTCACAGACATCAAAAATACCTAAATATTTGGCCGATTGAGAGAGAAGAACTTTATAAAAGATTACTGATGTATTTGTGTAGTTACTCTGTACGTGTATTGATCGAAAAGTGGCAACTGAAGTTATATAACAAGTATGTGTGGTTCTACTATTACGCATGTGTAATTGTAGAATGGTGTGCACAGGTATCATACGCAAAATCTACATTAGTTAAAACCTTAAGTGTATATATAAATATTCCATAGACAATATGGCCAAAGAGATAAAAAAGCCTCAGCAATTATGCAGGAAAATCTGCCTTCAAGTATTGTAAGGACTTGAAAGAATTATGAATTGAACTCAAAGGCAATTGGGTGTGCAGCAAAGCAATTTCTCATTGGTAAAGAATTTGATATACACAGGAAGGAAATGTTATCTCTCTAAAGCACACCTATCCTGAGGGCTATACCCTCCCTCGGTCCCCATCTTGCAGAGCTCACTTGCACTGCTGATAATCACATCCAGTACTGCATCCCCTCAGACACGGGTGCCTATTACCTGGGTTAAGAAATTGTCTTCAATGCACTTTATGAGCCTCCTGGATTGCCTAAAGCTTGCTGTGCAACTTTTCCAGCCTATGTCAGGGTGGTTGAAGCCCCCCCGTAGGACAACAGCAAGCCTGAAGCATCCTGTAGCTGGAGGAAGGCTTCATCAACAGGCTCTCCTTGATCAGCTGGCCTGTAATATACACCAACCTCAAGGTTCCTTTTGTTGCCTCAGTCTTTCATTCTCACCCATAACCTTCCGACCTTTTCTTGGCTATTCTTCAGAGACAGCTCTTCTCACTGTCCACTTCCTGATACAGAGGGCAACGCCTCCACCCCTCCTTCACGGTTTATCCCTTCTGAACAGCTTGTAGCCATCGACAGCCATGCTCCAGTCGTGGGATTTGTCCCACCAAGTTTCAGTAAAGACAACCAGGTCATAGCTTTCTAGCAGCACAGTAGCTTCCAACTCCTCCTGCTTGCTCCCCAAGCTGCATGCAGTTGTATAGAGGCACTTCATCTGGGCTGTTGGTCTTATCACCTTCTTAGCAGAAAACTCCTTTATTTCCCTTTAAAGTGTTCCACGGAAGCTTCCTTGTGGCTCCTACTACCTCAGGAGTCCCCAGCTCATCTCCATCCTAGTAATTTCTTCAGAGAAAAACATTTAATATATAGGTTTAAGGAAAAAAGCCTCATACATTTTAAAAGAGAAAAGAATATTAAGAGGAGAATGACATTAAACATTTAAGTTAGCTGTTGCTTCTCACAGACAAGTGATATAAACAAAAACTGCATTTTTTCCCCAGTTTAACAAACTTAATAGCAACACCTGAGCTTTGTTTTTCTCTTGTGCAGTGGAACACATACCATTTGCAACTGACACGACTTTTTTTCTGATCAAATTCCTAGAGACTGATAACAACAAAACCAAATTTACACTGCTGTTTTCACTGAGTAAAAAGGGTATTAGTCTCAGAATGAAGATTACATGGAGAAATTACTATGCAGTGTGAGCAGTATCTTATTACGAGTTTGACAAGAGCTGCAAATGAGTTATGTTTATTATAGAATTGCTTATCCCATTGTCCCAACATTATGCAATTTCTACATGTAGAAACATTCAATTAACATTTAGCAAAGTAGAAGCTAAATGACTCTGTCAGAATCCCACAAAAATGCCACTGTAAAGGGGAGAACACATTGTCTATCTTACACACCTAATTCTTGTAGCCATCAACATCATAGCTGCAGGTCTGTTTAGTCTCAACAAAGTGCTGGGAACGAACTGAAGCTGGCAAAGCTGATGAAATGTATGATATATTTATGATTAAAGTGTCTTGTAGCACAGTTTATGAAGTATATTAATAAACAGAAACCTAGAAAGTGCTCTTAACTCTCCTAGGTTAGGAATTAATTCTCAACAGTGTCAGGAATGGAAAGAGAGATATCAAGGAAAGAGTAAACGTGCTTTACTGGATATGTCCCTGAAGCATTTAACTGTTATGAGACATAGGTTAAAGAGTGCATTGATCTGCTCATGATTCTTGAAACTCTACAGAAAACTAGCGTCCCAGAACATGTGCCCAGTGTTGAAAGTTCATAACTATCTACTTAAGATTTTTATATCCTTAGCAATCTTACATGGCTAAATTTTTCTTCCCTTGTGTTTATGTGTTTTGTTTTATGCAGCAATGACAGCATATTAAAGCCCCTGAGCTGAGAAGTTCGGGCTTAAGCCCTAGCTATAAAATCATGTTTTGCACTGTGAAAATACAGGTCTAAACTTTTTTCAGAAAACAAGAAAATAACCAAAAGGAAAAGTTTGATTCACTTTTCAGAAACCGTTATATGTGTCTTAGCTAAAAGATTGTATCCTTCTCTGTGGATTCCATAATTTTTATCCGCTTTGTCTAGGAGAATTTCACTTTGCTGCAACATTGCCTTTTTTGCTGCCAGCATACTTATTTTGAAAGGTCTTTTAATCAACATAAGGACTAGAGGTTTTTTCTGTATGACATTCTACAAAATTAACAATGAAATTAAAATATAAATCATCGACAACTGAGTTTCAAAACAATCTCTGAAATTAATGTTGCTACGTTTCTCTATCAAGCCTTCTGACAGCATCTTTTCCAACCCTGTTCATTACACATAGGATAATGTCACAGTGCAACAGGCAACTGTGCTTCTCCTATACACATTTAATCCTCCCAAAGGACTAACTTTATCATTTATTGAGGGTTTTTTCCCCATTGAATAAGAACTTCTATTGTAACTTGTAAATGTCTGTCCTGCTGCTGTTTTGGCATTTATTTTATATAGTAGCCAACTGGTATACTTAGGCTGAAGGACAACAGTATTAGAACTTCTGAAATAGACTCTTGTTTCTGTTTTATCCTGTTTACTCTGCCAAGACAGTGCAAAGTCTTTAAAACACTTTACTTAATTCAAGAAAACAAAGCTGTCTCTTACAAGCCTCAGATTAAGAGCAAGGCTCAGAAAAAAGGAACAAAGTCTGATGACCACATACTTCTTATACAAAATCTCCCTGATTGTAGCTGGTACCTACACCAGTGAACTGATACTATGATTACCCATGTTTCCTCAAACCCAGATGCAGCATGAGTGATTCCTGGATCTGTCCAATATTGAATGATAATACTCATGTAAGTTAGATTATTTATAAGATAGCAAATCATCACCAACTTGCAGTATTTAATATCTAATCAAAAAAAGAGGTTAATTTTAAAAACTATATCAGTCACAGCAAATAAAATGCTCAAATTGAACCATACTTACTCTGTAGCATACTCTTTATGGAAATAATAAGTAATAACTTTGTGAACCAAAAATATTTTACATTAAACCCCATTCTTAAGCTAGTAACAGGCCAGCATATGAAAAATGCATAATCATATAGTTGAATGACCTGTATAGTCATACCATTGATTGTCAATCACAGTAATGTTGAAAATTTTCATCAATTAGTATTAATAATACTGGCTTTATTATAAATAATTTATTGGAAATCAAAATTTCCTTCCATGTAACAAGTCCAATCTGTTGATTACAGCAAGACTACAAAAGAACTGTTATTTAATCAAGCTATTTTAGAAATCAGAATCTGAGGTGTCTTAATATCTGATTAAATTAAGAGTTCTGCTTGCAGTGTAGAGTAATCATATGAGACTTTAAAACACAGTCATTTTTAAAACAGCCAAAAAAAAGAAATCTTAGAAGACTTCCAGTGATTATTCTCCTCAATTAAATATCCCACAATGTCAGAGGTCTGTCTGGAGATGTTATGCTCTATACATACTACATATAAAATACCAGTATCATAAAGGATAAAATATTCTGATGTTTTCAAATTTGAAATACTTCACAATAAATTAGAAACATTCCAGCTTTAAAGGTCACATCTTAATCCCACTCAGTTGCTTGTTTCCTAGCAGCATATGTTTCAGTGTAATACATCAAAAGTCCACAGTACAACAACATTAAACCAGTCTCTATATGTGCCTTATTTTCAAAAAAAAAAAGTATTACTACTCTTCCGGCTTTTAAGAAGAATGAGCATGCATACAGCAGAATATATACATCCCACTCTCACTTAAGAAGCCTTTTTAATGAAAAAACACAGCCCAACATATTTATAATCCCTTTAGTACACTTGAAAAGCATCAGCTTTGAAGTGAAGTATTACCTACATACTTTGTTGTAAACTGAGCATTAAGCTTGCTGCATTGCTCTGTAAGCAAAAAAGTAGCCAGATTTTCTCCTTCAAAATTTTCTGAATTTTAAAACTACTCTTTCAGATTATTTCTAGTTCTTAACAATCTCTTAACAGGAGAAATTAATATGGAATGAGGATGTAAAGTGGTAAAGCCGGGTACAAACTCATTAAATTGATAATCTCACTTTTCAGCATGGATTAAATCTTTATGTATGCATAAAGAAAATGAAAGAAAAATCAACCTCAGAGAAAATGAAAGATGGGTAAAATTCAGAATAGTGACTCTATTCTATTGAATTCTATTCAAACCAAGCAGTACAGTCTTTGGATCTTAAGGTTTCACCTTTATTTGATACTACTTCAGACATCTCCTCAGTAAGCACTAGCTAAAAATTTTAAAGCACATTTCCATTGACAGTATCCTAGGAGTGAAGTACTCTGGGGGAAGGTGCTTCTACTCAGGTTTTCTGGAAAACATTATTATTCAAGTTCAAAGCCACCAACGTGCCTTCCCCCAGAAAGCAAACCAAGATTTAGGTTTTCTGTTATTCACAAACTATATAGTTGACAGTCCATGATACTGCCTCCTTGGCATTGTCCCACCTCAGGATGGAAATAGGACAAACATTCTAAACTCACCCCCCTTGAAAGTCACAGCATTTCTTAATGAGGTAATGGGAGCCAAAATTTTCTTCTGAAGAATATGTTTCAAAGGCATAACTACAACAACTGTACAAAGAGTGCTACTGCTTTTCATTGCATACACTAATATTAAGGTATAAAAAGTTTCAATTATATTCTTTTACAACAGTAACTTATTCACTTTCTGATCCTGAAATTATAAAATGACATTTTGGCAACTTTACAATCTTCGCAAATTATGCAAAGTTTGTATACAATTATACTCAAGCTTGAAGAAACATTAATTCTGTCTTCTGAATTCTTCATTAATAAAAATGGACTCTAAGCACATTGCACTAGAATAAAATGCTTTCATTAGTATTTTTCATTTGATGTAGAGAATTGCAAGAAATGGCATACTGGTCAGTTGACTTCGCAAATTGCAATGTTTTTTCATGTTTTTCAATACAGACGACATTCAAACACTTTTTTTCAGAAAATACTGTTCCTACAGCTTCAAACTAATCAAGAAAGTAATGTGTTATGGCCAGATCATCAATAGGAATTAAAATCAGGAAGGCAAACTTTTTGTCTAGGCAGTTTAAGTATGTACAACATAGATTATATAATTATTATTAGTATGCATATATTCTTGAAGTACATAAGTACAATATTTTATAGCAGCAATGTTTAATAACAGTGCTTAATAACCTGCAACTTGAGTTCTTTGTAAAATAGGTAAAAGTGTGCAAATTGTGCCCAAGACTATGTTATGACCTTATCCTAAAGTCATAATAGACACAGACAAGAAAAATAATGCAGCACTCTTTACCTACAATAAAGACAATTCAAATATAAGTGGCTGTTATTACAAGTGGATTTTTAATAAATTACAGAGAGATTTCTAATTTGGAAAAAACAAGACTTCTAATTTGGAAAAAACATGTTCTAGCTTATTGTTCTAACCATTAATAATATATGAACTATATAATTTGCCTGCCTTGACTCAAAAAAAAATTCTTACAGATGTTTTTAATTATAAAATCTGTAAAGCATTTAAAAGTACCAACAACAGTTCTCATTTTCTAAAACCAAAGTTAAGGAAATTAAGGCAAAACAGTGAAGGAAACAAGAGCCGAATTTTGGATACAGCCAGTTATTACCTTAAAGATGCTAATCAGTCATATGTTAATAAAATTGATTAGCAATTTTTTGTATTTAAACCACTAGAAGGATAAGAATGCAAACAGATTAATTAACCACTCCATTAATTTAATCTTTATTTAGATAAAACCCCACCAAATTGTTCTCCTTTTCTCAAGGATTCACTTGTGATGTCGATTCCTTAACTAAAACTATTTTATTGTCTACAGTTAACATTAAGAGCTGGTTTTACTGGCGACTGAAGCTCTTCTCAAAGTGAGAAATTTTTTGGTAGTGAAATAGAAGTGAAATTTCAATGCTCCAAATACACAATAGCATTCGCACTCACTTTAGGGGGAAAAAAAAAAGAGGGTTTAAAAAGCATGTCAGCTGAAAGGATATAAAAGCTGTTAAGATATCAATGAATTACATTGAAATACGTATTCTATTGCAGCCTGACAAATCCTAGGCAAAACCATAACATTGCCTCTAATTTTAAGATATTTTGAACACATAACATAGCAATATAAAAGATTTCAAATACTTCTTTAATTTCAAGAGCTTTATTATGTTAAAAAAAATCTCAGATATCAAGTTTCTTTTAATTTCTGTTCAAATTTCCAACATGATTCATCTGTATTTTAGAATAAAATTATTTTGACTATGGCAATGGATGGGATGACTATAAACCCCTTGGTTCTGTTTCATTTCCTGTAAGACAACATAATATTTAATTATTCAGACATCTTGTAAGATACTAAGAGTTTCCTGGGAATCCTATTTCTACCTAATGAAGACTGAGTGAGAGATAGCATGTTTCTGTTACATACTTCTCAAGAGAACACTAAATTTAAGACGCAAGCTTGAAAGTGCCTGTGTTGATTGTTTGGGGCTGTTTTGTTTTGTTTTACGTAGTTGTAGAGCAGTAATACCAATTTGGCATGGAAACACTAGATAACCTGAAAGCGTGACAATGCCTTCCCTGCTAAGCCAAGGAATTCTGATAAAGTTGTACAGATGCTTACGAGAGTCTCTTTATTATGTAATGCTAAAGCAGCGTTACAGTATAAATGTGATATGTACACTCCTCTGCCATCATTTCAACAACTGTAAACCCTGATACTTCTTAAAACACCAGGTCTTAGTCTTGGTTTAGGGAAAAAAAGTTGCAATTCAAAATAGGAAGAAAAGATTAAATAATAGGTCCTACCCATTTAATATACATTAAATCCCCATTCCCCAGGTTACTTCTGTTAATTTTGTTTTAGTTTTCATGTAAACCAAGAGGTAAAACTCAAAATCAGTTTCTTACTGTTAGTGTGCACTACAAACTTACAAACTCAGCAATGTATTTTTAAAGGACACATCACACTTTCTAAACTATAAATCTCTACACAATAAGCATTTAAAGCATGTGATTCAGAAAGAAAGAATAAAATACCAAAGGAAGTCTTAAAAACATTTTAGCAACATTTTGATCCCATCTCTTACCTTCACTTTTTCACAATGGCAGCCATATTTTTATGAGTGGATAAAAAGATAATGGCAAAGACAGTTGCATAAAATACTAGATAATTAGAGCAATGATCTCCAGATTGATATTTCTGGTTTTCCAATACAAAAAAACATAGGGCAGATTTCCAAATGTTTTGGACTTGTTTCCATTCCTCTAAGACTCTGAATGCAGGTTCATTTTGGCAAAGTTTAAAAAAACTTAGAAGCCCTCCCTCCTCCTTCCCTCATCACATTAAAAAAAAAATATCTAACACTATTTAAAGGGCAAGAACACTATTAAGAAGAAATTAATTATTGGAATAGTAATATTTCAACTTTATGCATTATGAAGCTCACCATCAAAAATGTGTATAATGGAGAGTTTCTCTGAAAGCCTTCAGATTCCTTCCTCTATGTGTGCTTAAAAAAAGAATATTCTCTACCTCATGTTCCTATGTGGTGTTTAATAAAATATGACTTTAAAATACCTTATGATGTTTCTTGCTGCCACAGAAAGAGCTGTGTTGTCATACAAAGACAATATGAGCTAATACATGAAAAAGAAAGGGGGGGGAAGTAAGAAACAACACTGAAAGGGCAAAACAAGGCTTAAAATTTTACTCAAAATAGCATATTTACTTCACTATTAAACACAATAGTTCATAATAGAAAGATTTTTGCAATATTTTGATTTTCACTGGTTCAAACTTTTCTACTTTTCTTTTTCTTAGTTTTGCTTAGTGACAGTATTACTTGCACTCAGTATACTACCTTTAGTGTTCCTGGCTCAAACAAAAATTAGACTTATTGGCTTTAAAAAAAAAAAGGGAAATATAATTTGGAAGATAAGACTTTGTCAAAGCAAAATTTTGTCTACATTTCAAATCTGATTTGATCTAACAGGCTCTTTGAACCTACATTTTCTACAGTAGTTAAATAAAAAATAATCCTGACTGAACCTAGCCAAAATAAAAAATAGTTCCCCAAAATTAAAATAAATGATATCTTGCTTCAGAAATCACTTATCGAAATCTTTGTAAAATACAGCCGATATATCTTCACAAGGGATAAAACTAGTAGCTGGGTGTATGATTAGCAGAGATTACAGCATCACTGAAACCACCTAAAATTCCATTCTGTATCCTCAAATCTAAGACAACAGACACAAAAAATATTTTTTCTTTTGACTCCTGATTGCAATGAATAATTATAATATGAACAGAATGAATGATAAACTTAATTCATAAAGCATAACACCACAGACTTGCCCAGCATAGGTTTGTGCTTGTGAGAAAAGCACCTAACATCAAATTAACCTAGCTCAGCACTAGAATAATTACCTTTTTAAGCCTTACTTACCAATATAATCTACACCAGAGCAGTTCTAGAAATGTAATAATTTAAGTGTCATTATAGAGTGTAGATGCTGAGAAGCGATATAGAATATGGTCTTCATGTTAATCAAAGTAAGACAGCTGCTCTTCTTACATGACTGTATCCTTACTAACACCCCTTTATATAAAAAAAAAATGGATGTGGCCTTGTCAAATACATCAAGCATTACTGTGCTAAACAACATTTCTTTGTTGACTATCCACTGTTTTCTCTGAAGTAGCGGTATATTATCCTGAAACTAAAGAACTGTGTGGTCTCCACGTCACACTGTTATATCACACCATTGCTACCTTCTATACATTTCAATATATTCCAAGAAAAATTTTCTTGGAAGACTTCTGTTCTAGGATCATTTACACTAAGTTTCCTCTCTGAACTCATTCCCAGAGCATAAGTGAGACTTAACGGAAAAATTTATACTTTTGTATAGAAGGTAAATATTTATTAAAGCATTTAATAATTGTTACCTAAAACCACATATTCTTAAAAGCTTTGATTAAAACATTATGACAAAGTTACAGTCTGACACACTGACAAACATGGTCAAAGCTAGCGAAATCTCACACATATAATGATCGAAAGACCAAGAAAGGTGCACACATAGGCAAATGAGGCCATAGCCTGAGCTCAGTCAATGCTATTCACGTAGTTGATATATATATTTTTTTTTTTTTTTAAATAAACATATGCCCCAACGTAATAGCTCTCAAGCAGTTGAGTCCATCCTTCTGAGCTAAGGCTAGCAAAATAAAATGCCAAAAATATTCATGATCAGAAATAAAGAATCCAGACATTAACCAAAAAGAACATAAATTACTAGTATTTATGCATGAAATGCTGTTTGATTACAAAATTTAAAGGGAATGGACACAGCAAAAGATTTAAGGGGTTTGGTATGAATAGAATTTTTTTCCTTGTGGAAAATAAAAATAAGATTGCAGTAAGCATCTTGATTACGTTTTCCAGAAATGCTGATGTTCCACTCCTGGTGAAGAGACAGAGCTGATATGTTATTTCTACTAAACCAACTAGCAGCTAAAGCTAATCTGTAAGACCAATGAGCGCTCCTAGAATCAAATATTGCTTATAGGCTGTTATTCCTCTTTTACTAAATTGAGACACACACTTCCCCCCCAGAGTGTTATGTCCAGTTCTGGAACATAAGAAGGATATAGAACTGTTGGAATGGGTCCAGAGGACCACAATGAAGATGATCAGAGGGCTGGAACACCTCTGCTATGAGGATGGGCTGAGAGAGTTTGGGTTGTTCAGCCTAGAGAAGAGAAGGCTCCTGGGAGACCTTATAGCAACTTTCGTGTACCTGAAGGGGGCTACAGGAAAACTGGGACTTCTTGCAAGGCCATGTGGTGATAGGATGAGGGTTAATGGATTCAGATTGGAAGGGGAAGGATTTAGATTAGACGTTAGGAAGAAATTCTTCACCATGAGGGTGGTGAGGCACTGGCACACGTTGCCCAGAGAAGTTGTGGATGCCCCATCCCTGGAGGTGCTCAGGGCCAGGTTGGATGGGGCCTTGGGCAGCCTGATCTAGTGGGAGGTGTCCCTGCCCATGGCAGAGGGGATGGCACTAGATGATCTTTAAGGTCCCTTCCAACCCAAACTATTCTATGATTCTATGAAATACAGACTTTCATTGATCTGTATGATGAGCTTTTCAGACTACCCAATCTAGCTAGATCATGTAAAATCAAGTAAATCATAAATTGGGCCAGGTCTTGGGTGCCATTCTGGATGATGGGATTTTTCCTACCTTCAATATAATAATAATAATAATAATAACAACAACAACATCTTTGTGACTTCTGAAACAAATCTGTGAGAACACCTCTGCATGCTCAGTGATGACAGAATGCAATAAAAAAACAAACTCAGTTAAGAAAATCAAATTTATACCTTTTATTTCCTCAGACCTTGTCCCCTTTGTTAAAATATTGAATACTTACTGCAATGCTATTCAAATCAGTTTGATTATAAGATCAATATCACTTCAAAAGGAGAAATTATCATCCATGTTGCTACTTACTGAAATATTCCATTGAGTGGTATGCTAGAAAAATAACTTGTTAAGCAGTCAACTGTATGCAAAACACAAATCTGCAAGCTTGAAATCAGAACCCACACTCTCTTCAATTCTTAGGCATTTAAAAATATCGCTAGCCTTGTGAATCTCTCAGCTCTCCAGAATGGTATGCTTATCAAGAAGGGAAGAAAACTGCAGCAAATTTTGATGTATCACCAGATAGCTATGAAACTTCTGCTACTCTGTACACCATCCTGAAATTCTGCACTATACTACCGTATTTTCCTTCACTCACTATTCCCTCATTCATGAATCTTGTATCACAGAATCACAGAACTGTAGAATATCAGGTTGGAAGTGACATCAAGGACCAATGTTATTAGTAAGCTTGATGTCAGTTTACTTCTACTTGTCAGGATTGTACCACATAGACAGTCAATTTACCACCACAAGTAGGACTGTGGTAACGTTAACACTTCTAAAGGAATTCATGAGGAGGATCCAAAAGCCTACAATATCTTTGGTGTTGAAGGGGAAAGGCAGAAAAAGATGTAGTTAATGTTTTAGTACATGCATTGAAGCTTGGATAAATTCCTGAAATATGTATGTCAATGAAGCAGATTAAATATTCATCCTACCTACTTTCAGTATGTCCACAATAAATACCTATTTTGATTCCTTCCCTCCAAAAAATAAGATAAAATATAATATCAGATCCTAGGAACGGAAATAAAAATTTAACGTCTTGAGAATACAATTGCTGTTATAACTTCTCATTTATGCAATTTTAAATTAATGGAGAATTTTTAGACTACGTTAAGTACTCAGCTAAGTAGTTTGTGTTGGTGGGGATAGTCAACCACATCCATAGATATTCATAGAATAAGTCTTTCTGATAAAATATTCCATCTCAAATCTCTATAATTTTAAATGCAGTAGAAAATATTCTCATCCATTCGCACCAAACTTGACTGAAAATCCATTTTATTAAGCAATACTGCCAAGTATACTTCAGTGTTAAAAAATAAGTCAAGGATGAGTCAAGGATCTTTTTATCCATTAGAGTAAATCCATTCGGCCTTCATTTGCTTTATCCCTGTGTCTTAGTATTCTTTAAGTACTTCTTTCATTTTTATCTTTAAGTAACAAAAGCCAGCTGCCTTTCTGCCTCCTTAACTTAAATTTTGTATCCATTCAATACACTGTTTTCTCCTTTCAGCTTAACACTTTTTTTTTTTTTGCTATTAGACATGTTTTGTCTTTTTTGGGGTGGAAAGTAGCTTTTCCAATTTTCATGTCCAAGTCATTTATATATCAAACTATTTATGCTTACATTATACTAGTAGAATCTTAATCAAACCTAAGTTTTTCATTCAGTGTGTGGGAGTATTTGTCCAAGAAATGTAAATAGCAATATTTTGCCTTGCAATTTTTTTTAAAAAAATAAAAAAAAAATTATACTTCACAAATATTTCAATGTATCAATGAATAACAGTACTCAAAACTCATGTGAACAGACATGCATTCTATTATTCCCCCACCATCTACCAACTCACAAAAAATAATTGATTTGGTGTAATGAAGGACGTAGTTTTCAAACTGAAAAGAACAATCTATGTTGACATGACTGTGAAACAAGCTAATTAAATTCACAGATAGACTGTAAGCTTGTTATTCTTGCATACAGTGTCACATGAACTGCCATTTAATTCAAACAGGAAAATCTTATTGCATACTAAGTCAATCTACCTATTTCTTAGTGCATTAATAAAAGGATCTCAAAACTTTGTGCAATGTTCAATGTGTGAACATTATAACAAATTTCTTATTTCAGCTTC
Source organism: Cuculus canorus (assembly GCF_017976375.1). Classification (NCBI taxonomy): domain Eukaryota; kingdom Metazoa; phylum Chordata; class Aves; order Cuculiformes; family Cuculidae; genus Cuculus; species Cuculus canorus. The sequence goes on from NC_071405.1 coordinate 19,413,255, forward strand.
AAATTCAAAATTGGTATGAAAAATGGTAAAAAGAAACCAAAACATGAAATATCTTTCTTTGGCATGAGGCAAATGAAATCGAATGGTCTCTAGTCTATTCCACTTCCTCTTTGTACCAACAAAGCCACCAAATTTTCTAATGATCCAAGTATTATTATGGTATTCCTACTCTTCATACTAAGCTTACTCATGAAGCAAGATCATCATCAATGAAATAGTACTAACTATCCCTTTCAATAACTACCTCTTTGTCAGAGTAGCACATTCCTTACTTTAAGTTATTATTCCTAATCGTCATGTTTACATTAGTAATTTCCTACACAGTCCGATGTTAAACGTTATACAGATGACAGACATGCTATGTCCTCTGTTATTTCTATCAGTTATTTGGTAATTACTAGCTATCTTATCAAATGAATGAAATACCAGGAAATCAGGCTCAGATTACCTACAGTAAATCTCAGTTGTTTTTTATTTTCCTTTCTCTAATTATTTATTCAGTAAATATTTGTTCTGAAGTCTTGAATACTATTAAAGAGTAGAGGACCTACCACTGGAAGACCTGTGAAACCACAGCAGCTAAAGCTAAATAAATACGCTGCTACTAGGCGAAATCATGATAACTTCATCTGTACACACAAAACCTGTTCACTATCAGATCTACTTAAATTAGAATGTAATTAAGTGAACCAAAGTTGCACACATGAAGATTATGCTTAATTGAGTACATAATTAATTGGCTTTGTCAACTGAAGTACCTGCTTGCCTCCTCCAACAGTTTTTGCGGCAGTGTCCAATCAAAAAAAAAGGGAAAAAAAAGCAGCCAAAAATCTTCACCACCTTACATGACCAGGTTTCAAATTATATCTCATTAAAAAGAGATGGAGTGTAAAAAGGTGCTTGATAGTTACCTACAAACACTCCTGACTCCCTATAAAACTAAACTGAACAATTCTATCACCCTAAACACCATTACCATTAATTGTTTAAATTAGAAATATTAAAAAAATAATAATCTTTTACAGATACTTTTAAGTGAAGACGGTAAGATGTCTGTTTTGGGAAAATCCGTCAAGAGCAAAGTTACCTGCCTTCATCTGCTGCTATCTTCACACCTATGTGACTCTGCACCCTCAGCATGTATCCTCACCCCAGGCCTTAAACTGGCCTGCACGGGTGGCATCTTATCTTTCTGTAAGTCCCATTTCTCATCCAGTATTTGGTGGAATTTTAAAACATGCTGTGTAACATAGAAAAGTTCAACGACTATGTAACTGTTATTTCCTTTTCCTTACCTACTTTTAACCAGCATCTCCTTCTAGACATAGACATATGAGAAGATTTACTTAGAATCACAGAAATTGTAACAGGTCAACTAACAAATGGAACTAGGCATATTTGGAAGGAACAAAGGATTGGCCCTTATAAATAGAAGTTATGAGATCAAATACTATTTTTTGTGCTGAGTGAACAGCATTACTTTTTATCACTCTTCAGTTTAATAACTTCCCATGACAACTTTGCCTATAGTTTGAAATCTAAATGCAGGCTGTGAATTTTTCCACAATGCCTAAATCAAATTAGGTACAGTAGAATTAAAACATAAATAATGTTTGTTTTATTTCCTATGCACTTAATATTTAAAAAGGCAAATAAGGCCTTAGGGAGATCATCTTAGTAGATAATTATCAATCAAAGAACACTAAGACACTATTAATATTATATCAGGATCTTGGCACTATCATTTTAAACAAATGAACAGTATTAATAGAAACATTCAAATCCAAAAGATCAAAGCATGTTTTCTTTCAAAGTTCTTTGTAAGTGGAGGAAGAAAATCTTTACAGGATCTTACTATTCTTGTAAAGCAAAATAACCTGCATTGTTCTATAAAATATTTACAAGAATGTTTTCAGTTGTTATTGCTATTGCTGTTCTGCTATTGTTTTACTTTTGTTAAAATATTTCACAAAATATTTTCAATAATAATTAAGTCAGCTACCAGAAGGTATAACTACATATTTAAGTTTACTCTCATCTAACCCAAGTCTACAATCAATCTAAATACAAAACAACTACAAAGAGCATTTACTCTGCATGACAAAAAAATTAGGCAGGCGTTATAAGTATTGAATCCTGAACGAAGGCCAGAATGAAGTTTTTAAAGAAAACAGAAAAAAAAAAACCAAACTGAGAGGTGATGTCTTCTTTCAGAAACTGAGACAAAAGAATACAATTAAAGATTGTACCATGATGTAATAAGGTATGCAAATAGTAGTCCAACATATTATATAGATGAAAAGTTAGCTTTATTTATAGACTATGTCAACCCATAGGGCATGTTATAAAATCAACATTTACCTACATGCAGACTTTCAGAAGAAGTACTTTATTCTCCTCCATAGGTCAGGTTAGCACTAGTCATTCACAGATGTCAAAATACAGCCTCCTCACCATGTAAGCCTTCCATTTTTTCAGGCTTATTTAGATCCTCCAACAAAATTTTATATGAAAGATTTGGAACCAAAGATTCTATTTCAATATGTAAACTCTGATCTCTAGATGCTATGCCAATTGGCCTGTTTTCTCAGTGATTGTTTTCATGGCGTAGCCTAATTTCTTTTTCCTTTGATCACATTCCTTCTAGCTCCCCCTGTAAGACTCCAAACTATCCCCATTTTCCTGATGTGTTCAGAAACTTGCTCTTCACTTGGGACAGTACCTTAGAGGGAGAGTGCAAGCAAGCACTAGGGAAGTCATTATCTCAAGACCTGCATTGAATTTTTTGAGAATGTTAAGCCTTAATGCCATTAAGCTCATATGACATTTCCTCCCTCCTCTCTTCTCATAACAAACTTTCTGGCTCCAGTTCCTTTGGTTATAAAATTCTCAACATCAATTATATTAGGTTTTTTATTCTACCATTATGCCTTTAGACAATGATACTCAGGGACAAAGTTAATAAAATACATCTTAATGTGCCACGGGAATTATAATTACTAGAACTTTGAAATTTTTTCTCACTTTTATTAACAAAAGTGGAATCAGCAACATACCTCTTCTTTCTCTGTGAACTTCCTCCAGAAGTTTTTCTTGGTTTTTTATCTGTTTAAAGAGAGACCGATGTTCAGCCTCCTTCGTTTGTGTTAAGTGCTTGAGCTGTTCCCGGCTCTGAAGTAAGCAGCGTCGCAACTTTTTTTCTTTACTGTCTCTCTCCTTTACCTCCTCACATAGCCACTGAAGCTTAGTCTACATTAAAAAAAAATAGAGTAATAAAAAGTAAAGAATTCTAATGAAAATAATATGACATAAATATTAACTGATCAAATTTATCTTTGTACTCACAGATTACTCATTTGTACCGATTACTAAATAACAATAATAAATGGGGACATTCAGATATATTAAGCGGATACATGTTGACCTTCAAAGAGTCTTGAGACAGGTAGGTTTTGGTTGATAATTGTATGTGAAGAGCAATATACCATTTCTGTGGGTGGTTGGTTGGTTTGGGGTTTTGGGGGTTTTTTTTTGTTTTGTTTTGTTTTTTAATCAGGAGTATGACTTTGCTAGGATAGGTAAGGAAATTCACATTGAATTAATGTACACATAGACACACTCCTTCCTTTCAGATGCTTTTCTCTATTCTGTGTTGATGGAATCAATAACCTTAAATTATAGTACACTCAAACAGTTACTATTTTTCCAAGTCAATTCTGGTTTTGACCTTTTTACAGGGGGGAGGGGAAGCATGTGTTTTACAGTTTCTCAGGATCCATTTTAATCATGAGAAACTTACTCCTTTGAAAAGATATTGGTTAAGAAATCCATTTTTGTGTGTGAGTTGGGGGAGCTGGAAGAAAGTTGCAAAATGAAAGGCAAGGGTTGTAAGTTACTAGTCATAACTTTGAAGAAGCATGTGTGCATCCGCATTACAGGACTTATAGAATCATTTAGGTTGGAAAAGACCTTTAAAATAATCAAGTCCAACCGTCAGCCCAACACCGTCAGGCCTACTAAACCATGTCCCTAAGTGCCATATCTACACAATATTTGAATGCTTCCAGGGATGGTGACTTTTCCCTGGGCAGCTTGTTCAGATGCTTGACCAGTCTTTCAGTGAAGAAATTGTTCCCAATATCCAATCTAAACCTCCTCTGATGCAATTTGAGGCTATTTCCTCTTGTCTTATCATTAGTTACTTGGGAGAAGAGACCAACACTCATGTCACTACAACTTCCTTTCAGGTAGTTGCAGAGAGTGAAAAGGTCTTCCCTCAGCCTGCTTTTCTCCAGACTAAAAAGATTCAAAAGCTTCAAACAACAGAGGAAAGAAAATAGCTCACTTCCTAAGAATTCAACCTAACACCCTTTGGATTTAGTAAATAGTAGTCTTATTTTAAAAAAGTCTTACATTGTTATAATTCTGTAAGAGAAACAACCTGCTGACTACATCCTCATGGTTTACTTGTCTGAAAATAATTGAGCCAGTTCTAAAGGCTATCACAGCTGTCACTTTGATGCATTTTTTTAAAAAAAATTCTTTTAAAAAAAGTTTCTATTTATTTTGCTATAGAAACAGCTACTTCTTACAGACAGTAAAATCTGGAAAATTATTCCATCAACTGAAAAAAAATGCCTTTTCCAACACACATTCAAATGAATGATTACAAGTGCTGGATATTCACTTACTCAGTAAAAGTTGAGGAGGTTTGACTATTACCTTTGTTTCTGCTAACCAGCGATGAGGATCATTCAACACTGTCGGTGTCAGTGATACTGCCTATGTAACAGCAGGGGAGAAAGAAACAGACATAAAAATTACACAGAAAGGAGAAAGAGCCTTTACCACTTCATGGAAAATCATTAAATAAATATTATTTGCTAAAAATCCAGCTTGGAAATCATATCTGTAATTCAATCAATTATTTAGCTATAAATCAGGTGTATTTAAAAACAAATTATGCAAACATACTGATCCAAATTTTGTTTAAATGTGCAGCTTAGGTTGCAACAAAACCAAGTCATCATATTCTGAATCTGTATAGTTTTCTCTAAAGAACCACTACCAAGATGCATTTTGACCATCACAAGAACATAGCTCTCTATCAAGGTATATATTCAGTTTGAAACTGTGTCCTTTTTTGAAAATATCACATTTTTTCAAAATAATACAATTGGCCTCTATTTTAAAATGACCATCTCTTAAGAAAAGGCCAATTTCAAAGTCATTCCACTGTTTTTTTCTCTCCATCCTGCAAGACAGTAATGGCTGCACATAAACCACAAGTAGCATAGCCGGCTGTTGTTAGCCACTAAACTACAGTCAGTATCTTTACAGAAATGCTATGTGCAACAAGCTAAATGTCTTATCAAAACGTAGAAAAGGACAACCCCTAAAAAAAAAATCTTTAAATCATGCTTAATGATGATGGTCTTGGTGTTCTTATAAAACAACAGATCACTTATTTTCAATATTTGATAGGTATAAAAATAAAACTGTAATCTTCACTAAGTGGATAAAAAGAGGATAGACTTGTGCTAGAAAGCTTCATTAAAACTTCATACAAATGAGAAAATGTGATATAACATTTTTCTGCCTTCAAACTGAACTGTGTTAAATTTGTTTTATAGGTACTTCTACATATGTTTTCTATATTACTTATTAAAGAGGTGGTGATAATGGAATTTTTTTCCATTTTATAAGTTGATACACAAGGGGAAGAGAAAAAAAAAGTCTCATACACAGCTCTCTCACTTGAAATCAAGTAAACTATTAACCTTATGTGCGCCTCATCCTTTATCTCATGTGGTCCTGTCCCATAATTACTACATTGTGTCTTTAATTTAAAGGAGGGGGGTCAGGGAGAGGTCTGTCTGGTTTTTAATCTACCACATTTTGCAATTCATCAAGTGTTTACGTACTTTTAGTCCTGGTCTAATAATTTTTTAACTAGGCTACATCTTGAAGAGATATTTATATTGGCTTTATTAACTACACTGAGAACAAAGGTGCCTAAACAGCACCATCTCATTGTGTACTTTTGTATGTTTTACATGGCAGTTATCATCACATAAGGACACAGCTGAAAAGAAATGCTTCTGTAGGCATGTTGACCTGGACTTCTACAAAGCAATGCATACCCGAAAGTCGTGACTTCCATGACAGAAAACCATATGTAACCATATTCTATGTAACCATATTCAAAGAAGGCAGCATTTGGTTTATAGTTTAAGCTTGACTGGTGTAGCTATTGCAAGCATAAGATTTCTTATCACTAAAGACTGATTGGGCAAATAAACAGGAACGACGCACGTGGAATTCTCTGCTCATAACAGTAATATGTGGTGAGCATAAAAAATCCAGTACACTTTTCATTAGGGAAGATAAAGCCTGGTGTTTAAGTTCTCTGAATACAAGTATTTGTCCATTAAACTCATCATTGCTCACCTTAGTTGCAGTGGCAACTTCTTTTTGAATTAAAGAACTTGTCTGAAACCTTTTGGAAATCTTGGCAATACTCAAAGTATTGGGCAGAGGAACAATATAACAAAGGGAACTCCTTAGCTTTTTTTTAAAAAACTCAAACCAGGCACCAAAAAACTGTGTAATATTTGTATTCACAGTAGCTGTCTAGTCAAAAAATCAGATTTAAATCTGTTTTAAGTTTGGCAGTGATAAATCGTTAAAGAGGATAAATAAGAAGAATTGTAAAAACAGGAATCAGCAAAACTTGATTCAGAAGACAAAACACTCTGCAGGAGGTGATAAGAAAGTCCAAGGAGGCATCAAGAATCTGGCAACTATACCAGATCAAAGACTGAATTAAAAAAAAAAAACCCTTATCCATAAGGATAAAGAGGAGAAAGCTTGTTTGTCAAATACATTTTCTTAGAATTCTCATTTGTTTGTGTTCTGCAATAGTGCAACACCACAAGTATTGTGGAGAGAAAAAGGCACAAACACACAAGGCTAAAACAAAGCAAATTCTCTCCACACCTTCAAACAAAACAGGTAAGGATATAAGGCTAAAGTAGAAAATAAAGAAAAAATATTTAAAATACAATGTATTTTCAGCGTCAATACTGAAAAATTTCTATTTCAAAAGCAGCCCAGCCCTGTCAACTGACCATGGACTGCAGAGTAGAAAGCTTGCTCTGTTTCAATAGCAAGACAAAGCCAGCATAATCTGAGTGTAGTCCGTGGTTACAGCTACAGTTAAAAAGCCACCAGGTCAAGCACTTCTGATATAAGTACCCATAATGCCAGTGAGTATAGCAACAAGCTGAGTTGGACTGTCTGTCTGCTTTTTATCCCAGCTGTGCACAACATCAATTTAAGAGGATTAGTCATGTAGAATCATCTGGAGGAAGGAAGAGAGGATTCTGTCCCTGGAGAGCAAATGAGAATGCTCAGGAAAAAGCTAATGGGAGACAAAAAAAAAAAAAAAAAGTATTGCAGGAAACTGCAAACAAAGCATCTACATGATTTTTTTTTAATAAAACTTTTATCTTTTCCCCAATTTTAAAAGCCTTTTAGGTCTTTCTTGGTAACTTCCCACTTCTAGGGAGGTGGCCTAGGAAAACTTGCTTCAAAATTCTAGTTGATGTAAGGTCCTTTCACAAGCAAACAAAAGGAGAACTATTTTATTAAAAAAAAAAATCAGCAAAAGAAAGCATTAACTATTAAACATATGAGCAGATCTTCACAGAATTCCATTTTAATACTAGCAATGGGCATCTGTGCCAGTTAAATATCCATAATTCTATTAGTCCATAAATTATGTATATCAATTAAATGACAGGCGACAACACAGCATACAAATTCTGCTGCAAACTTTCATTAAGAAAGTAACTAAGTCTGCAGCATACTTAAATCTTAGAATTACTTTGAATTTCTCCATGGAGTCCCGAGCAAAAATTTCACAAGCAGCATCAATTTCACTTCCTATCATGGTGAGAATGGATTCCTGTTCCATTTCTAAGTGATGCAACTGATCCTTAAACTGCAGTCTGGCCTCATCCATCCTTCTCAAATGATCTTCATTGCTGATATGTTTATCCTGAATTGAAAGAGGAAAAACAAAACAAAAATTATTGCAGTAATAATATAGTATACACCATTCACAATATATCTTTCTATCTATCAATAATCTGTTATGAAGAAACTGGTGGCAAATCCAAACCCAACAATCACAGAGCCTATTGTCAGAGTCAAAATCAGACATTTAATTATAAATCTCTTTTTCACAAGCAGAAAGACAGCCCAAAACAAATGCTCTCCTTATAATCCTTTTCCCCAAATCACATCTAATCTCTGCTATCGTAAAGGAGATTTCTGAAGGAAACCTGTATTGGGAGTCAGTGTATTCTTAAAGGAAAAGTATTCAAAGAATATCTCATAGGACAGTGACTGGCACCAAGGAAAGCATTTTATATTACCATCTAATCTCAGAAAGATCATTAAACATGTTAGATATCTTTTTAAAAATTCAGATTTCTTCTTTTATATCTATGATAGAGCTACCATGTAAAATTCAACCTAGCAGCAGTTTTGTTATACAATATATTGAATTATGCATTGTAATGAATACAACAAAACTGTCTTGTAAGAAGTGAAATTGGTTCCCAACTGTCTGCTGCTGAGGTTAGGAGGATGTAATGCAGCAAAAGGTAAACACTTTAAGAGGCACACTTCATATGTGTACTGAGAATGGTGAGAAAAGCAAGAATAATTTAAAAAAGTGTATTAATTATGGACCTTCACAATGGCAAGGTGCAACTGTTTGAATTATATTGATTGGAAAATTTTATACACTGCTCTCATGAGACACCACTGTGGAGCTAGATAGTTTCTAACATAATGACTTCTGTGAATTGGTTACATATGGAATCAGAATCATTTAGGTTGGCAAAGACCCTTAAGATTGAGTCCAACAGTAAACCTAATACTGCCAAGTCAACCACTAATCTATGTCCCTAAGCACCACATCTACATATCTGTTAACAGTCTTCAGGGATGGTGACTCAAAAACTTCCCACATCCAGCACTGGGTAACCCTTTCAGTGAAGTATTTTTTCCTAATAACTGATCTAAACCTCCTCTGGCTCAACAAGAGGCCATTCCCTCTGGTCCTATCACTTGTTACCTAGGAAAAGAGACAGACACCTACCTCACCACAACCTCTGTTCAGAAGGCTGGGTACATATACATATGTAGGTGTTACATCTATTAGTAAAATATGAGGGGTTTAACATAGATGTTCTTCAGATGTGAAAAAGCCATTCGTGATAAGCAGTTTGGTTTTTTCTTTTAATTCATACAGAAATACTCAAATTAGACAGTAGCTACTTCAAACTGAAGGAATCACAAGAATTTAAAATACACGCAGTATTCCTGCACAACCCATATAGGACCTGAAACGGCAGTAATGATCTAGATCAGTATTCTCAAGGTAATAATAGTGCTTCATATATGCTTCCAGTGTCAGTATCCTATGCTATCTCATTATTCACTAAAGACAGTCCATCACAAACCAAACTTCCTCTCAAAAACTATAACTAAACGAGGGTAGAAAAAAACTCACTATACTCCTTTATTTTTCAACTGCTTGATTTTCTGAGTGTGCCAACATTCCCCAACATTCTACTTTCAGAGCTATAACGCAGAAGTGAAAAGAATGAAAATAAAAGAAACAGAAAATCTTATCATTCTCAGCCTCTTCACCATTCATGGAACAAAATATCCAAGCTATTGATAATACTTATGTTTTTTTGAATTAGTATGTGCACTAATGACAGAATGACATAAGTGTGGAAAAGGGATAATTCTTTTCTAACATACAATAGGCTCTGCAATACCACAATATGGGATATTTCAAGAGGTAATATCTTTTGCCGCATCACAACACCCCTTCTCACAATCCACGATAAAACCAAACTAGTAAATATTATCTTAAGTTAACCGATTAACACAATCAAGTGGAACTCTCCATCTGCATTTACCTTCAAAGGCTGAGGCCACAGGATTGCATGCTTAAAAGTTTCTCCATTCTTTATTAGCTTAGAGATAAAATATCATCTCAGTCTAAAACCAATCACTTTACCTACATTCAAAATAAGCCCATTAAATTTTAAGCTCAACAATTAAGTGATGTTGCATATATATTTATAATACAAGTTGAAAACTAAATTGAATAATCTGAAAAGCCACAGAGGATCTACAAGATCTACAGGCCTCTTAATGGGTTTAAATAGTTTGAAACAATGGAGCTAACAAAGAATTAACTGACGAGTACTCAGCGGTGCACATGAAATGAATAAACAAATTTCTCGTGCCATGTTAAAATAAATGTCTAGCAATTCTTTTTTTTTTCTTTCACAAAGATGAGAAATTACAAAATTGACATAGAAGAACTTTCCAGATAAAGGCTAAAAATATCCATTTCTTAAAGACGAGGATATCATGAAAAATTTATAATAGGAAATTACATTTTTCAAAGACTAGAAACAAACACTTTTAATGTTGTCTTAATATGCACTAATCAAAAACTGACAGGCATGTGCTTCACACTGGAGAAGAAAGTAAAACTTCATCCATGTAACAAAACACTTATCTGAAATAACATGTTGCAGAAAGAGAAACTGAAGATATAAAACCAGCACAATGTAAAATACATTGAAGAAGAACATATTAAAAAGTAATGCTGTGGAACCAGTCACGAGAAAAAGAAAAAAAAATAAAACTGAAGAAAGCAGAAAGAGGACTTACACAATAAAATTCTTCAGCAACTCTGCATTTATCACTAAATTTTCAAAAAGAAAGTCTAACAACTACAGGCTGTGAGACTGTAAATTAATATTTGATGGTAAATATTAATAACAAGAACACTAAGCAACAAGAATGACAGACAGAACTCACCTCTCAGAACTACAATGCCAGTACAAGAAAGACACATGAATTTCTTTACAAACTCACCATGTTTTAAATATTAAAGCAGAAAATAATTTTTATCAAGTTATTTAGAATTTCTTGTAGCATGCTTACATTGTTTATCTACTTCAAATTAGTTCTGAATTATTCATAACTGCACAGCAACTTTAAGAAAGTGTGAAGAAAACTAGAGGTGTTTGGTTAAATATTTGTTAATATTTAGAAATATTAGAAATAAGGCAGGCAACAGGACTCGTATTTCTACTCCTAAACATTACTAGCAAATCTTTGAAGGGATGCAATTCACGACTCAGTCAAAGCACTTTTACCTTCTTTGATTTAATAAAGAAACTGCATACTACAGTATGACTGCATGTATTTTTTCATACATATGTGGGATTTTTGTAATTTAAGTTTACCATCTATTTCTATAGTTCATCATTTATTTTATGTATTTTATCAGCAGAGAGACTGAGGAATTATGGTTAAAACCAGATAGAGTTTACCTTTTTCTCCAGTTCTTGTTTTAAAAACTCACATTTCCGTCTGAGTTTTATATTTTCTTCTTCATTCTGGGTTAATTCTTCTGTCAACTTATCACACTCAATTTTTATCTTCTCCAGTTGTCGACGCTGGGTCTTTACTATGTTTTTCTCTTCTACAAGTTCCATCTGATAGCAATGGGAAAATAGATTACAAAGTAGCTGTATGTGTTATTCTAAAACATTCACAGACTGTAGCTTCAAATCTATGTAACGCTATTACAGAAGGATAGTTCTACTTTATATTAAAGTGCAATTACTTACCTGAATATGAAAAATTTATATCGCAGTGTAGAATCATACAATGTTTTATAAGCAGTAAATAGAAGTCTCAGATCCTGCATTTCAACTGCTACATTCATCAGCTTACATGAAGCCCAGTATTTATGCAACTCTTCCATTACTGAAATAATTTGGAATCAGAAAGTCTAAAACTATAATTTCATCTCTCTATAATTTCTAGAAGAGTATGGGTTTAATTTTATTCATGGAAACACTGCAGAGAAAAATTAAGAAAACTTTTAAGGGCCTTGAAAGCCCTAAATAACTAACTGAATAAACTATATTTTGCAGTGTAAAAGATAACTACAGGATTTGGTAAATTCTCCAGAAAATTAATAAAAATAAATAAAAAGAGAGAAGGAAATTACCTATATGTTACTTAAAAACAGCTTCCTATCAGATTAATTGTGAGATGCAGTTGAACATAAAAATAAACGTACGAAGTTAATTCCTTACAGAGGAAAGGCAAAAAAATCTGTTCTCCCAACTACACTATAAATATAACTTTTATAGGGCAGAATCGTAAGAAGTTTTACAAATTAATTTAGACACCAGAGCTAACAGACTATAAAAGCTCCTGTGAAGGACAATTCCGAGAACAAACTTCAGTGTCTTAAGTCCACAAAGACAAGCCTGCAATGCCCAAAACATTTTATATGAGTATACTTTGAAAATAAATTTTTCGTTTTCCACTAAAGGTAATTGTAGTATAATGTCACAGAATCACAGAATCATTAGGTTGGAAAAGATCTTTGAGATCATCAGACCCAACCATACCAGTCTACTACTAAATCATGTCTCCAAGCACCTCACCTACCCGCCTTTTAAACATCTCCAGGGATGGAGACTCAACCACCTTCCTGGTCAGCCTGTGCTAGTGCTTAATAACCCTTGCTATGAAGAAATTCTTCCTAATGTCCAATCTAAACTTCCCCTGATGCAGCTTAACACCATTCCTTCTTGTCCCAAGTGAGAGGAGACCAACATCCACTTCTGCAACCTCCTTTTAAGCAGTTGTAGAGAGCAATAAGGTCTCCCCTCAGCCTCTTCCAGGCTAAACAACCACAGTTCCCTCAGCCGCTCCTCATAAGACTTTCTCCAACCCCTTTACCAGTTTCGTTGCTGTTCTCTGGATACACTCCAGGGCCTCAATGTCTTTCTTATAGTGAGGAGCCCAAAACTGAACACAGTACTCAAGGTGTGGTCTCACCAGCACAGAATACAGGGGGAGAATTACTTCCCTTGTCCTGCTGGCCACATCATTTTTCATATGAGTCAAAATGCCGTTAGCCTTCTTGGCCACCAGTCCGTTGTCAACCAACATCCCCAGACCTCTCCCTCTGCCAGGCAGCTTTCTAGCCACTCTTCTCCAAGCCTGTATTGCTACATGGGGTTTTTGTGTCCCTTGTGCAGGACTCTGCACTTGGCCTTGTTAAAACTCATCCCACTAGCCTCAGCCCATCCATCCAGCCTGTCCAGATCCCTTTGCAGAGGCTCCCTACCCTCCAAGAGAACACCACTTCCTCCCAGTCTAGTGTCATCTGCAAACTTGCTGAGAGTGCATTCTACTTCCTTATCCAAGCAGTTAATAAAGATATTGAACTGTCTCTATGCAGACAGAGACAGAGAACCAAATTCCTCACTTATACTACCTTTGAGACACAATGGAGAAAGTTAATTTTTATTAATTTCCAGTATGGACAAGGCAGACATGACTATAAATTGATCTGCATTAAACCCACTTTTCCATATCTGATATTCTTCTGGAAGAAAAAGAGCTATGCCCATTTGATATATGTACAGAAAATTATTTAAAAATTAAATACATATATACACAATTTTATATATACAGATACATATTCTTAACGGTAAGAATCAAAGACCAAGGTAACAAAGGGAACCTTGTGGCTGGTGTCCACAATAGGCTGCGTGATCAATGAGAGCCTGTTGATAAAATCTTATTCCAGCTACAGAAGGCATCACGCTTACAGGCTCTCATATTGCTGGGGAATCTCAACCACTCCAACATCTGCTGGAAAAGTAGCACCGTAAGCTGTAGGCAATCCAGGAGACTTTTGGAGTATATTGAGGATAACTTGTTAAGCGATGTAACAGACAGCCCTACTACCATAGGAGATGTGATACTGGACCTGATGGTCACCAACACAAGTAAGCTAATTAGTGATATCTAGATTGGAGGCAGCCTGGGCCGCAGTGATCATGCACTGGTGGAGTTTGCAGTCCTGAGCGATATGGGTCAGGCAAAGAGTAGAGTCAGGACCCTGAATTTTAGGAAAGCAAACTTCCAGTTCTTCGAAGAGTTAGTCAATAGGATGCCCTAGGAAACTGCCCTCAGAAAAAAGGGATAGAGCTGGCAGATTTTTAAGGATTGTTTGCATAGAGTGCAGGAGCTCTCAATCCCTACATGTAAGAAATAAGGAAAGGAAGCAAAGAGGCTTTTTTTTTTTTTTTCACCAGCTAGAAGGAAAGGACAAGCCAGAAATATCAACATCAATATCAATGCCCTTTCTGTAAGACTGATCTATCCATAGAAGAACACAGTCACAGTCAACTAATTTCTGGATTATTACCATCCAGAACACAATTTCCTTCTCTCCTCTTGATGTTAAACATACAGTCTTAATTTCAATATCAAAGAAAAAAACACACATTTGGACAGATCATTTAAATAATGTTAGACACACTACAAATTAAGTCCCCAATGTTAAGCACAGCTGTCAAGATGTTTTTATTTTAATGATCCTTTCTCTAATAACCATATAGATTGTTTTTATTGCTATCTTCACTAAATGCTTTCTTTGCTACCGAGTGCTTAAGAATTATTGCCAATCTCATGTCATGAATGATACATTAAATAACTAACCATCCTGTTCTAAGTAACAGCAGTTCCAAACTGCAAAAATGTTGAATACATGCATTTTTAACTAGTTGCATATTTGTGAGAAAGAAACATGCTTATATTACTTATGATGAAGATGATCATGGATCACAAATTTGATTAAGGACTTTATAACGTTTTATGGTTAAATTGGTAGGATTTAATTACATGAGTAATTTTTTAATTTGACGGGACTGAGGTGGAAACCATATTTATCGTGCCTCAGAAGTGCACTCAAAATACTTTGGTATTTTACAACTTTTCCGGAAAAGTACTGCCTGTATTAGTGTTAATAGAATAGAATAGAATAGAATAGAATAGAATAGAATAGAATAGAATAGAATAGAATAGAATAGAATAGAATAGAATAGAATAGAATAGAATAGAATAGAATAGAATAGTTAATCATCATCATCATTATTATTAGGCCATACAAAATACTATCTTATATATTTAATCATGTAATCAAATTTGCTTCAATGAAAGAGCAACGCGTCATTTACAGAACTGTTCACAGCTAATCGTGCAGTTTAGAAGACTTCAACATTTCAATTTTATTCAGACCACCTAAAGCAACCAAAATGCTTGTCTTTCCAATGCAACAGCCCTGCATTAGAAGCAAATGATGCAAACTAGATATTAACTTTTCTTCATTAATATAATGCTGTATTTCATCATCACTTACTATATGAACATAGTCACTTTTCTGATAAATTGTATAAAAATTAGAAATTCTAAATATTCTTTCAAATAGAAAGAACTATCAAAATTAACCTTACAAGTGTTATACACTACCACTATCCACATTCTGAAAGCACTCAAAGACACAATGACAGTATTACTGCATCATGCTGTTGAAACACTTTAAAAAATACATCATCCCTGAAATACTGCAAGTTCTGTAAGAGGGTCATGACAATAACTGTAAAAATAAAAGCTGAAAAAGAAACGATCAAATAATTTTAAAACACTACAGCCTCACATAGCTATTCCTGTTCTGGTCACAGATACACCTTTTTCACTAGTTTTTTAACTAAGTAAAGCTTTTGACCTAGAACTGTTACCGTTACTTTTTTTTTTTTGCCTGAACATTACATTTTTATGAAGATCCGCAATAAAATATGTTAAATGTTTGAAAGCTCATGCTTTATTTCCTTCATCACTCAACGGGATGGGGGAGATCAAGTCTAACATTGGAATTCTTCAGGGTAAGTACCTTTAGCATTCTAATCTGAGCCTCCGCATCATCCTTTTCTTGTTTAAGGAGTTTATTAAGCTCTTGAATATTTTGTTCATGTTTGATTTTAACATTTTGTAACTCGGATCTGAGATCTGTCAGCTCCTGTTGGTGAACTTCCCTTTCCATCTTCAGCTTCCTGTTAGCAGAAGTCATCTCTTCATGCTTAGATTCCTGTTGTTCCTGGAGATCTGAGAGTCTCTTACGTAATTCATTTTTTACTTTTTCCTCTTCTGCTATTCTGTTTGTTAGTTCCACACGTACAGAGCTCAAGTTTTTTACATCTGCTTGCATTTCTATGAGTCTTTCTTGGTCTTTTTTATGGATCAAGCTACTAGTTGCAAGTTCTGTCTCCAAGTGTTCCTTTTCAGCTTGAACTTGATTTTGTAGAAAGACTTGCTTTTTCAACTCATCGTCCAATTTATTTACAGTACCCTGGATGTCTTTGAGCTCTTCTTCAAGAGATACCTGGTGAGACTTCATTTCATTCAGTTTCACATCTTTGCAGTGGAGAAGTTCTTCCTGTTGGGCCCTCTTTGTAAGCACCTCACTCAGCTCTTTCCGAAGGTTTTCTATTTGGTGTACAGCAGAGAGAAGTTGACTTCTGAGGTTATCCTTTTCTTTAAGGGCCTAGAAAAAGAAAGAAAAAGAAAAAGAAACCCAGTACAACCTAAAGTCATTAAAGAAAATTGTTGGAAAGATGTTCTCGGACATTCCTAATTCTACCTTGTTCTGTGAAAATATATTTATGATCTCAAACATGTACCTGTCCTTAAATGATCTACCCTTCTAAGTAGAGGGATAGGCATAGTTTTGGTTAATGTCCTGCTTTTCTCACTCTCTTTGTAGACTAAGATAGGTTTCTTTGCTGGTTCCACCAAATAATAAGATAATGGAAACAAGGCAATACAGTAGCACTGTAGAATACAGGGAGGACTATTGTTCATACACATCTTACCTGTGGGTCCATTTCATAGGTCTGTTGTTTTTTCTAAAATATTACATATGAAGTATACCAACTTCAAAATATTTCTGAAGCTACATGCAGTAGATTAATAAACAGTAGTTACAAGACTAGTTCACCCAGGGATCAAAAACAAGAAATGAAGACTTCATCTCCAAAAAAAATCATTCAAATTGAATAAAAATTCCACTGTTTTCCTATGGAGCTCAAAGACAGAGAGTGAGGGTTTTTTTCCAAGACTGATATATATTGGGTTAAAAAAATCCTTGAAAAGCACTGAATGACAGGGAAAAAAAATGCACTACAAGTACATGTATGTAACTAAATACCACATTTCATTAAACTCATGTCACAAACATCATACCCGATGCTTATTTATCTCAAGTTATTATTATTTTTTAATATTCTACTTAAAATAAGGAGGATTTTACAGTTCATCTAGCATAAGCCACACAGCTTCTACTACAGGAAAAAAAAGAATGATAAAGGGATAACACAACATTTTTCTGATGTATCACAAACTAGTGGAATCTTTAAACTGGCTTAAATCAGTTTTATACTGAATTCTACTATTTCCACTAATTACACAAACTGTACACTTCTTACAGAAAAATTACTTGAAATAATCCAGAACAAAAAGGCAATTAAATTTTGTTATTACATCAAAAGTCAGCAATGCGAAACAAAATACAGAAATAATAAATCAAGAATACAGGGTAGTTACTACCATGCTTCTTTTCTGAAAAAAACATCAGTATTTCAATCTTCCTAAAACTGTTTTGCAACTCCAGTTGAATGATTTGGCTAAAAAAACCCAGTAAAATTTCAAAAGAAGCCCACAAGTAAATTTCTTTGAGTGTAAGTATGTTTTCTACATCCCTCACTTAGAAGAAAATACATGCCAAAAGAAAAAAGGTGCTAGAGATTGCACCGTCAACCAATTTCAAGCATAACCACGTAGGCAAGATTTTAACCAAATTATCTCAGTAACTCCAAAAGCATGAAATTTTAGCAATCTTTCTACAGTACCCCTATTACAGTATATGGAACACCTATATAGTATAAGGAACATCTGATAAAATTGAAATCTATGACTGCAACCCCGTCGTGAAAATTTGCCATTAACCCTTTGAAGTCCTAAAACAGAAAGTAAAGACGGTCTCCCATTTCTCCTTTATCTGTATTATTTACTTTTATAGAATTTTTTCTTGGAGGTTAATTGTCTGTATATTTCAAAGGTGGTTAAATTATGTTCATCTAGTTCCCTGAAGCTTATCACAAATGCTGCATGTAGATTGCTTATATCCTCATATGGAAACAGTCTACAACTTCATATTGAGAATATAAAATTACAAACAGAATGATAGTTTCTACTATTATTCGAAGACAGGCAATTCTACTGGTTTGACAGGCAATTCTACTATTATTCGAAGCACTCATGTCTGTGCTAATGCTTTAAAGCAGTGTCAGGACTAGAAGTAATCAAGGAATTCTTTAAGTCGAAAAAAACCAAAAAAACAACCCAATGTTTTTTTCATGAGAAATTTCATAGGAAGAGAAGAAAAAGTGGTTTGCACACTGAACAAAGATAAATCAAAAGCCCAGAAGTGTTACACGATCCTATTTCAAATTGATTTTTTCAAAAGTTCTCAAAAAGTATAAGGAAGAGGCTGAAACAAAACATACATGAAAAGCATAAAAACAAGAAGTTACAAAAATATAAGAAACAGACTCTATCCAGATTAAATGGAAAAACCTAGGAACTGCCTGGTAGTTGTTAGCAGCATGTTCATCCCCAATGCAGGTAAGACTGCTTTTTTGCTAATATTTCTGCACATTCTTAAACAAAAAATCACTCCTTTTCTGCGTCCAAATGTCAAATCCAAACTGATTTGCAGTCCTTACCATATTTCAGAACATGTAGTTTTATTGACAAAAAAAGTGGTCGTTACTAAGCCTAGAGTCTGAGAAAAGCTTAAATACAGAATTGAATTCAAAATACGCTAGCTGTGCTCAAGTCCATATAGCATTACAGTCTGCTAGCAATCTGACATACATGGTGAAAGTAAACAACTACTTTCAAAGATGTCCACAACATGAGACAATACATAAGTTGAACATGGGTTATTGCTTAATATGATTAAATTTTTTTTACAAAAAAATAACATCATGTTTTTCTCCTTTAAAATTAATTAAAAATAAGCTAAGTTAACAGTTAACTGGAAAGACAAAATAAAAGCAACATTAATACAGAAACTCTTCTTTACAAGAAGAAAGTTTTGATTAACTGAAGAGACTGGAATAAACACTGGATAAAGAAGAGAACATAGAACTTCGTAACAGCTAAAATATCTATATAAAATATCGCCACCTATTAGCTATTTTGCAGTTCACCAGAAAATTCTGTCCAAAACTTAAGGCAGCATGTGGTTTAAGTTACAGTTTGCATAAACAAACTCCTTATCTTCATTTCTAAAATAAACAGAAAGGACACAAAAAAAAGGCCAGTCAATCCTACCTGACTGTTCTTGTCCATCAGCTGGCTGATAGTTTCATTTTGTTTTTCCAACTCACGATCCAGTTTCTTACATTTCAACTTCCATTGGCGGATAGTTTCTTGTGCTCTCACCTTCAAATCTTCTCTTTTTTTCTCAATCTCCAGCCTGAGTGCCTCTGAATGCTTGAATTCAGTGAGGTACCGTTCTGCTTCCTTTGTACTGTCTTCAATCTGTTGAGCTAACTCAGCAGAGTGAAGTTCAGTTTGTCTACGTCCATTCTCACTAGCCTTGTAGCAACTCTGCATCTCCTTTAGCTGGTCCAGCATTTTTTCCTGCTGCTTCTCCCTGTTTTCCAGGTCAGATGTTAACACCTGGAATCATCATAGCAAAATATAAAAATACCAACTCTAAAGGTATACAATACGAAACCTTATCAACCAACATACAGCAACATTAAATCACATTTCTATCCAAAATACGAATAGCATAAAAGATCTCCGATTACCAGGGAAAGCCCTGTTAGCCCAAAGAATATCCCCTTCTACAATGGTAAAGAATTTCAACACAGATATAAAATACATGGTTGCTTTATCTACATATTTTACTTTCTGCATTTGTTCCTCTCCTGGTTGTTCTTGTTATTACGCATATTTTAAGTTAGAGAAGGAATCATTGACTAGAATACTCATGTTACACACCAGACAAATATGGAAGAAAGCAAATAGTAAGATGAAAGGAGACGAGAGGAAAAAGAATATTGCTAAGAACAGAACAGTATTCACCACAACAAAAATGATCTATAGCGTATGAGCTAGTTGTTACCTAGTTTTACATTGGTTGCTTTTATGGAAGCAACATGCTCAATAAGGGTACTTGGGAAAGCACAGCTTGGTAGAAGTTTCTAGAACAAAATGCAAAGGTGTTTGAAAATGTAGCAAGCATATTAGAGATAACTTCTGTTGACCTTTCAATAATGAAGTATGATCCATGCAGAATGAAAAAGGAAAGAATGAAACCACATATTTTAAAAACAACAAGCACTGCCTATCGGATGATATTTCTCAGGACAGTCTCATAAGCAAGTCAGAAAAATATTCTGCAAGGGCATATTCAGAAACCAATTACTGTAGCTTCACTATCAAAAGTTAATTTTACTAAAATAATGATGTAGAATTTCACATTAGTATTCCGTATTTCAGGCCAATTTTGAATGCTTTCATACTATTCAGCATTTTCATTAATGATTTAGATGCATTTAACAGACCTACTCTGTAGTCAAAGATATTATCAAGCTTCAAGGAATCTTAATACTTTAGAGAAGAGGATTAGATTTTCGAATGACTGAAGCAAATTAGAAATGTAGTCTGAAATAAACAGGGTGCAATTCAGAAGAGACAAGGTAAAAATATTAACACTTTGCCCAGGGAAGGATAAGCAACTTTACAAATGCACATAGAATTACTATTTAGACAAAAGGTCCTTCTTGGGGGAATAGGGGCATGGCATGGATTTGGTGGTCGGGCTTTTCAGGACTTTTGGTTTTTTCTCCCCCTTAAAATTGGCCATTACCTCCAGGAGGCAGTAAATTGCGCCAGTTTTTTCAAGACAGCATTTACTGGGCTGGAAAAAAGACTGCATGTATACTCTTGTATGTGACAGACCATGGTACTGCCAGAAAACAGAGCAAATAGGAATGGACTGACACTACAGACAAGAACAGGTTGCTACTTATACCCATGATGCAAAAGAGGAGCAGAATTACCCCCTGGACAAACAGTTGCTTATCTACACAATGATTATTCTTGCTTCAGACACAACTGAAACATATATAACAAAACAACAGGTAAACACATTACAGAACAGTCAGGAGTAAGTCTTCCACAGGTGGCAAAATAAAAACAGGAAAGTCTTTCTAGATTCACAGTTGTATGCGTTAGAAAACACATATATTCTACTTCACTGTTATTTAAATATGCACACTCAAGTTCAAGTAAGTTTCAAGGCAAAATTACCATGCCTCTACTGCATCTAGTGCATCACCACAGGCACTAATTATGTGATTGCCACATTCTGGTAACTTGTGTAGTTTGGACTTCTAGTCCCTGGCTTGACTACATATATACTTTTGACCTGCATTTTCAACATCTAATTTAAAAACAAAATCACCACAAACTTTTCTAGATCTAGAAAGCAGAACAGAGTGGGACCTTCCTTAAAACTTTTATGAAAATTTAAAATGCAAGCAAGGATCACTCAATCGCAATTTACAGAACTAATGTCTTATATCACAGTTATGTGCAAACATTCTATACTGGCAAGAATACAGAAAGCTAAATTTCATTCCACCACACTAATTACATCAGTCACCTAAAGTAAATCTATTTTTTTTTTTCTTCCTCCTCTCTTTTCTGCCCTGTCTTTGAGCAGAGCAGTCACCAGATTCTAATGCTTTGTAATTGTAATGTTTTTCATGGATACTGTTTTCAGCAGTGCTATCCAAATCATAGACCTAATTATTATTCTTACTAATTTTTCCTGATTGCAGAGCTCAAATATTAATCATCACAATCTGATCTGAATCTCTTAATAATCACATTGTATCTAAACAGAACTGTTAATCCACGAGGTTTATATTTTTCATGCAAGCATAAATGCTGTGAATCGAATAATCAAAGATGAATACACCCCAACAGTCAATAAATGTATTTGTTCAGTAAAATGTACATTGTACAAAATCAATTTCTTAAAGTCATGCCTCCTCTATTTTTTCCCAAAGCAGGAACTGTAGTTGTCCTAACAGGGAATAGTTTATGTAAATATAAGATACAGCTAAAATACCTTTCCAGGTTGATATGTTATTTTACATAGAAACTTGTATCAAAGTGAACAGCATCTGTATATTTTAAATCTATCTGTAGCACTACTCCTGCATTTGAACATCACCGACATTGTGAAACTAGCTGATCTACAAAGGTATTAATTTACTTTATTTTGTGAGAATATTTCCTTAAATTTAGAAAAGTGTTGCTTATTGATTTTCAGATATCTTAATTGGATCTTTAAAAGAAAATAACTGGCTAACAGCTTCATCTTTAGGAGGATGAAAAAAAAACATAAAATTAATTTTAATGAGGATTAATTTTAAATGAGGCCCTGACACCCCCGGCCCCGATGACGGCACACACGCATAGGCTCTGGCTCTCTGCAGTTTAAGAAACACCTGAAGGGCAGCAGCAGGGCCAGGGAGCTGCTTGAACAAACTGGGCCTTCCAGGGGGGGAGGGCATCAGCTCCTGCAGGATCCAACTGGCCTTGGCTCTGGAGCACAGCTGGGCTGCATGGAAGAAGCCTAGCTCTTGGTGCATTTAGGTGCACTTCTTGTAAAGCCTTCCAAGTCCTCTTCAATACTTTCCTGTGCTGAGCAGGCACTGAAGTCACAGATGGAACCATCCTCTGCTAGTTACCTTCAGCAGGCTGAGGGGAGACCTTACTGCTCTCTACAACTACCTGAGAGGAGGTTGTAGAGAGGAGGGAGCTGGCCTCTTCTCCCAAGTGACAGGGGACAGAGACAAAGAGGAATGGCCTCAAGCTGCACCAGACTGGATATCAGGAAAAAATTATGCACAGAAAGGGTCATGGGGCACTGGCAGACACTGCGCAGGGAGGCGGTTGGAGTCCCCCATCCCTGGAGAGATTTAAAAGGCGGGTAGACGAGGTGCTCAGAGACTTGGTTTAGTGGCAGATAGGAACAGTTGGACTGGATGATCCAAGAGGTCTTTTCTAACCTAGGGATTCTATGATTCTATGATTAAGTACTTCAGTCTTCTTAAGACTGAAAGACTTACATTACCGAACAATTTTAATCTTAAACAAACAAATCAATTCTAATCTTAAATAAACAAATCTATAAATTTCCTTCGGACAATTTGAAATATTTTAAGAAACTGATTGTCTGCTGTAACACTTTACTGGACAATGCCATAAGACTACTATGACCTAACCAGAATGAGAAGTAATTAGTAAATCAAATAATTTCACAAGAATAAGTCTATGGAGAAACTAGGGTATTGCATCTTTATAATTCGCTTATTTGTTTGCCGTAATAGTTAGGTCATAATAATCATAAAAGACATATCTAGGTCGTGATAGCCATAACAGTTCCATGTCACTACAGTTCCATGCAGAAAAATATATTTAAGATAGCTGTACCCACTTCCAAGATCTTACAGAGCAGTGTCAGGTACACTACAGCAACTGAAATTATTAAATTTAAAAATTAGTTTAAGATTGAACTCACTTCTACTCATGAGTTTACGAATGTGATTATAATCTTTTTCATCCTATCCATTTTATGTCATATTGTGAGTTTACGACAATTGTCAAAGACTAAATGTACAACACAACTTAAATTGCTGAAAACAATGACATTTAAATAAATTAAAAGAAATTTCTAATATCACATGTACATCAGCAGCAAGTACAATTAAATCCTTCCCACTAACGAAAGACAAATTACAGTCAAGTCAAACATGACTGGTCACTTCCAACTGGGAATCAGACTATCTGATAGGAGCAGCTGTTAGTATAGGGTTGACAAAATGCTTTGTTAGTACGTAAGTTTAGAAATTCACATCCTTGCATTCCTTGATGTCTTATTAAAAGAAAACATACTAGCTATTTCCTGTTACTACTGCCTCTGTAGGAGAATGGCAGTGGGAAGCAGATAAGAAGTACAAAGTATTTTCTGTTGAGATAATCAGGGACGTCACAGACTTCTAACTTAGAGCAATGACAATGACCCTGGCTCAGCACTGGTCCTTCAGTATTTTCACAGAGCAGGAAATCAGTACTAGAACATTATTCTGACCCTCAAGAAAGCAAGTTCTACAAGCAGAAGCCTTAAAAAAGTGTTTTCTATGGGGTTTTTATCCATTAATTCCTGCTACCAAATGTCTGGAATTCTCAGGTCCCACAAAAACAAAAATAAGCATGTTTTCAGGTTAGTCTGGAGTTGTATTGGCCACCTAGAACACAAATGCTGAGGGGCATCAGGAAATTAGTTCTGTTTGCCTATATAATCTATTGGAGCACCCTAAGTCTTTTTTAGACCTCTTCAATGACCTATTTTCATAATGCATGTAGGAACTTATTTTGAGTCTTCAATTTCTTGCAAATGTAACGATATCAGTTTTATTCAAGCCAGCACAGAACAGAAAACAGCATAAGTAAACTGAACAGTACAGGCCTGTAAATCTATGAAAATATTTTAAAAAATTACTACTTTTGAATTTCCAAAACAAAAGAGCATCATTTCAAAGGAAAGTACCATGATTAGAAAAATAAAACACAAAATACAAAACTCTTAGCTTACCGAATTCCCCAATACAAGTACAAGAAATACGTATTTCAGTACTGAAATCCCTTACAGTTTTGAAAATATCCTCATCTCTCCTGACAGTCATGAAATACAGCAGAAAACAGTTACTGTTGACAGATCTTGCCTACCAGTGACAAATCTAGACAGATCCAAAACTACAGAAAAACTCTTGTCTTAAGTAAAAAGGGTACTGCCTCCTGATATCCCATTTTGTGTTCAAGGTAAGTCTTCTAACTGAAATACCAGGGTCAGAGACTGCTGTTATTCTTTTCACAGAGAATCGCTTTAAATAGTACCTGTTAACCATAAATAAGAATACTACTATTAATATAATAAACACTTGTGTTATTACATAGCATTTAATTGTTAAAAAATGGGGAATAAGGAAGTAAATACTAACTTATAAAAGTAATTCCAGAAACCATTACTAATTGTAACTGCTGAAAACATTGGATCACCTTTTCTTTGCACATGGGAAAGAAAAATAATCAAAATCATTAAATTCATGGGCAGTAGCAAATACCTTTTTTGGTTTATTAACAAGATGGGACAGAAAAACCTCTACAAATTCAGATCACCTTTTAAAGTAATTTATAGAACAAACTAACAAAAGCATGATAGTTACTTAGTTTTAAAGATTACTCTCTCATCTGGCACATCACCTACCTTAGACATATATGAAATTATTAAAAGAACAAAACAAGAACAACTTACCTGTATATGCATTAGAAGCTGTGCTTTCTCCTTGTCCTTACGTTCTACGCATCTTTTCAGTTCTTCTACCTCTGACATTACAACATTATGACTCAACTTTGCTTTAAGTTCCGAAACATGTTTCTCCAGTTCTTGCTTCTCTCTCTCATATCTTTCAGCTACTATAAAATAGTAAGAACAGACCAATAGGTCCAGCAGAAGAACCAACTTGTGGAAAATTATTTTTCTCTCTTTTAGCAATTTTCTTCTCCACTTGAGACCATTCTACAACTATTGATTTTAATCCAAGTATGTGCGAAAAACGGTCATACCTATATCATAACCCTTTACTGAATGAGACAGTATTTCTCCATTTATCCCATTATTTTATGGGGGGGGTCCCCACATCCCCACACACAAACAACAGAAAGAAAAAAAAGCCTCAATAAAATAAAATAGGACAGAAGAAACAGTGGGGAAGCCGTGGTGTAAACGAAACTCAGCCACAAACTTCAAGGCCAAGATTTATCCTGCTAGAGTAATACCTTCTGATTTAGAGGTTAATATCTGTGTGTTTGATCTCTGAATCCTACAACTACGATAGAAATTTATGATGACAGCAGGACGAATTTCTGGTTGAGGAAACAAAGTTTTATAGTCATAAACAACTAATAGAGGCAAAGAAAATCTCCCTTTCTATTCTTCCCATGCATCTTTGAAGAAACAGTAATAACACAGTAAGGAGAAACACAACTGCATACATAAGTAATTATATGTGTTTAACTTAATAGCTCCAGTACTTTTTTTTTTTTACTTCCTTCATATTTTTACAACAGTTTTGATTTATAATTATAAAACAAATGGAAAAATTAAAATACACTTCCATTAACATGAAAGGCTTATTTTCAAATAAATTCTCTTCTAAGTAGATACATTAGCATGACTGGAGAAAAACTATTAAAATTACTATTGTGTGACACTTCTACAGCTAAGCCATGTACAAAATCTAGCCATTTTCCAGTGCTTTGTATGAGATTTATAAAACAGGGAGTCAGAGTCCTATTTCAATCACCAAGATAATTCAGTAGCTGTAGTCAAAAAAGATGCCATTAACCAAACCAATTAAACATTCACAGAGACATGAGAATTGGAGTAACTATTCCTCTATTATCTTGAGTAATACATTTCTATGTTAATAAAGTGAAAGATAAAGACTCTCTCTAATGCCTTTTTGATTATGTTTGAAAAGTCTAAATACTGCTAGATAACTAAGAATGTACCAAAGACCTTGATATAATTGTAATTTAATATGCAATACATCTTGAAATCATTTAAAATATTTTTCTTCTAAGCAGCATGGTTCCATCTCTAAAATTCTAACATGCTGCAAACAGAAGCCCTGACTGCATCATACTCAAAAACTTTCTTAACCTCTGTGGAGTGTGGTATTGCCCCTTAGAAATTCTACCAGAAATTTATCAGTGTTATTAACCAGCTATGTAAATGACTTTTGTTACGATTTTCAAGAGGGCAGAATTTAAACTGCTAATGGACTAAAATGTAATATTTCAGAAAAATTATTACTTAAAAATAATTCCAATGGTTTTCTTCTGCAAAAACACTAACCACTTCACCAAAATTGTCGCCAGTGATGTTCATTTCTATTAACTGTGCAAATCATGATATTTTATCCTAAGTTTTAACTTCATTGCTCTCTGTCAATATTCAGGTGCCGGTACTTATTAACTTAAAGCTGAGGAGTTAAATGGCTGGTTTTGTTGAAACAGTAGAAGAATTAGACTGCAACTCAAAGATAAAATTAATATCCAGGCTAACTAACTAACTTGCAGGCCTCTAGTGCAAAATTTGAAAGTTGTACCTGTTCTAATTCTCCTGTCAACATCTTGTACATCTTGGTAGGTCTGGCAGGGCATAGCAACATGTGAAATTTGATGTTGCAACTCTACACGGTCTTGTTCTGCTCTCAAAAGTTGAGAACGAAGATCCTCAACCTAAAAAGCAGGTAAAAGTATCAAATGTTTAGTGAAAAACAAAATGAAAGACTCAATAGCATACTTTTATTAAACACTTTAGAAAACACAAAAAGACTATACAGAAGTAATATTTATAAATAAAAGTACTGTAGATAGCAAACAAAAGACAAATTACTTCCTAATTATAGGCCAAAAAATGATTATTGAAAATTAAAGGAAACATTTTAATTTGTTACATTGATCATAATTGAACTTTAATTTCTCTAGACCAAACAAAATACTACCATTTTATAAGTTGCAATTGTCTTTTTACATTGCTAGTGAAAATATCTATACAAATTTAAAAAGCCATATATTCTATGTAAATTCTACTCATTATGAACACAACGTAGTTATTCTTAAGAAATATAGGGGCTTTTTACATTTTTCCTTTCTATCATATACAGTCTAGCACTTAAAAAGATGACACTGTGTAGATGAAAATAAAAAAAACACATGCTAAAATTGAACTGAATTATAATAGCTTTAACTGATATTACCCTTATGTGATACAGCACCATATTCCATGCACTGAGTTAAATTCAAACCAGTAATACAGCCAACTTAAACTTCTGTTAGTATTAGTTGTTTGACTTGTGTAATCTAACTGATATGTCAATTGCCCCCTCCCTATTTCAATCTTTTGTCCCAGCTCCTCTGAAATACAGAATTACTAGAAATGTTTAGAAGAAAGGACATTTGCTGAAGTTTTCTAAATCCAGGTTCCTGCAACTTCTATACCTAATCGTATTTCCATGCTTTGACATTTTTTCAGGTGTTTGTTATATACTTTTATCACATGTTAGTACAGAAGTATTTGCTGTATTCTAGGTCACTGGTTTATCTGAATTCACCAACTGCAGCATACGCTTTGCATAACAGTAATCACAAATAAAGGAGTTGTTCTAAAGCATACAATGAAGGGCAGTTACAAATAATATGTTTATGTATTTTAAAAGTACCATAACTACTACCATAATTATTATATATGAACATATATACATAAGACTTTGGAAGGCAGAAAAAGCGTAACAAAAGGTCAGTCCTCTTAGACTCTTCAATCTGTCTATTTCCTTCTTCCCTTCCCTTCCCAAAACAAAGTTATCAGAGTATGAGACAGGAAGATAAGCAAAGAGACTCAGACACAGTCTAATATGAAAACTTTAGGATTTTCACCAAACTGAAGGAGTTACCTGATGCAAAAGAGCTTCCCTACTGCCTTCCGATTCATTCAACTTTTTCTGGGACTGCTCCAATTCCTGCTCAAGCTTTAATTATAGAAGATTATGAAGAAAGAAAAGCCATGTATGCATCATATTACAAAAATAATATTTTAGCTATGTAATTCTGGCACATTAAATCAATCTATATAAGCATCTACTTAAAACAAAGGTATAACATATATATTTTTATTTGTCTAAAACTTTAAAGCAAATTTCACAATTTTTTTTAAAAATATATTAAGGGAATTTTTAGATATTTAATCAGAAATAATCGAACTGATGATCACATAGAAAAAAAAACCCAGAAAACAAAAGTTAAAAAATGTTTTCTGACTTCTACCATAAATAGTTCAAAGAGCACAAAGATCCACATGGAAATAAATACAGGTTTTGACAGCGGAAACTGTTATTGCAGAGATATAAACCTCAAAGAGGATGCTGAGATGCTGGCAAGCGGGCAAAGTAAATAAGACCAGTAGTATGGAGAGACTAACATAATATAAAGCGCTACATAGACGGTTTAGCAAGGGGCATAACTTTCAAAGTATTGACAAAAAGGCTAAACTCAATGTACAAGGAAAAAAGCTAGAATAGTGTAATATGGCCCTAGGACCCTGTCTGAACAGAAATATAAGAAATGTAGTTTTCTGTGAACAGGAAGAGAGCAATATCACAAAATCATGGAATCATTTAGGTTGGAAAATACCTTTAAGATCATAGAGCCCATTCATAAACCTAGCACTGCCAAGTCCAGCGCTATATCAGTAATTAATAACCATGGTGTAAAATACCAGCATTCATTAGTTGGCAGGGATAAAAGCTGCATCTTTGCACTGCTGCAATAAGCAAAAAGTGGACTATGTATAAATTTAGAGACAAATACAAGAAAGAAATCAAGGATATCCCAAGTTATAAACTCGTCCTACCTGGCAGGATGGAAGAGTTGTTCGAAGTACACCACTATAACTAAAGAGCTTTCAAAAGAAGAGACAGAAGTTCAGCAGAGTTACATTCAGTGCCTCTGATGCAAAAAAAAAAAAAAAAAAAAAAAAAAACCACAAAAAAACAAAACCACCAAATCCTTGTTATCTTAAAGGGTAAAAGAAGTTTTCTCCTGCTGTTTTTCCTATATAGAAGCATATACTGTAACACATCACTCTATAGACTAATTTAAAGCCAAACAAGAGAAGAGAAAATTAAGGCTTACTTGGTTCTTTTCTCTTTCATACTTCATAAGTTTATTTTTCATGAGTTCTTCTGTTTCATCTGCTTTAGCATCTTGCTTCCTTAAAGCCTTTAAAAGGGAAAAAGTATATTGTGAACTTCATTGTAAATGTTTAAAGAAGTCTTCTTTGTAAGTTTGTTAAAATGAAGAATCCCCTGATATATTTAGAAAGAACATCTAGACAAATGATTTTCTGTCTGTCTAATACTTTCCTATTGAGGCAATGTACATTGTTATGAAAAAAAACAAATATAGTTCATGCATACATAAACACACCCATGCACAGAACTGGAACAAACACAAAGTCAAAACACGCACTAGCATCTTTCCGATGCATATAGCTGCAGACACTCAAGGAGGACCCAAAACACTTCAAGATGAAAGTTTAAGAGACTCAAGAGATCCTCTACAGATAAGCTGTGAACATATCAGATGACAAGCATATATTCTCTAATATAAAGTAAGCATGACATGAAATACAATGAACTGTAGTAAGGAAAACACTATTTTATCCAAACGTAGACACATGCTTAGAATTGCAGAATTAAGACAGACTCAACTAAAACTTTCCTGATCAACAGTTATTGAGACTGGCATGCTCTACTTTGGGGGGGGGAAGAAATCCACAGGGGCTTTTCCTGTCCCTCCCGCTAACTGCAACAGGAATGCATTAAACATCATAGGCATTAACGATACATACAATTTGCAACATATGCAATCCAAGTTTTGATAATTCAAGCCCTAACAACATCATTGGCTCATCTTAAATATAATTTAGAAACATCAGCTGAAATCACTAGCTGTTATCAATAGAACTTGCTTTAAATTTGAGCAACAGTGTTAATAACTTGTTTCTTTGCTACACATGACCAAAGTTTTCAAACAAGCCACAAATCAATTACAGACTGTAGATTATACCTGTTCATTTACATCCAGTATCATCAAGCGTAAGTACTTCTATTCCTTCCACCATTACTTGCTAAAAACTACACAGAAAAACACAGCCTGTCCTGAAAGAAATGTCTTTTTACCAGTCTGCTCCCAAGCAGCACGTTTATTCTATGTTTTAAAGGAAACCACCTTAAACAAATATCCTTGAAATTTGCCTGCAGTCCAGTGCAATTTCATTCCCTTTTTGAACAGTTTCTCTTCACTGAACACTGGGAAAAGATTTCATTCGATTAAAACCAAAGGCAAGATACTAGTCAACCTCACATTAAGCCAGACATACTCAGCTTTAGAAGTTTTGCTTTTAACAGCAGCTTTTGTGAAGAAAAATAAATGGATTTATACATCTATCTCAGCCTTATATCCTCACCTCAGGAAACATAAGGGTTTCAGTATAGCTTGGACTACTCTTATGCTTGAGCTGTTTACACTAAAAATTGAGATTGTGGAAGATATTTATCATAACTATGCCACTGAAAATATTATTCTATCACAGAATGGTTTGAGCTGGAAGTCTCTCAGCCTACACTCGTACCGGAGGTGCTCCAGCCTTTGATCATCTTTGTAGCCCTCCTCTGGACTTGGTTTAACAGATCCATGGTCCTTCCTGTGGCTGAAGGACTCCAAAACTGAACACAGTAATCCAGGTGAGGTCACGCAAGAGCAGAGTAGAGGGGCAGGATTACCTCCCTTGACCTGCTGGTCACACTTCTGACGCAGCCCAGGATACAGTTGGCCTTCTGGGCTGCAAGCACACATTCCCAGCTCATGTTGAGCTTCTCATCCACCAGCACCCCAAAGTCTTTCTCTTTAGGGCTACTTCCAACCCATTCTCCACCCAGCCTGTATCTGTGGTTGGAATTGCCCCGACCCAGGTGCAGGACCTTACACTTGGTCTTGTTGAACTTCATAAGCTACATAAAGAATTATACTTCTATTCTTACTGATTCATAATCACGTACTGTAAGACTGTAACATATTTAAGACTTTTCTCTAAGTACGCACTACAGATTCAAATCTATCATTCCAGTTAACTATAAAACCCAACACTGCAAAAAGACCTGACACACTTCATTTTACTCAGAAGATGGCACAAGGGGATTTTTTTTAATGACTAGAAGTACCAGTTCAGAACAGTCTACTAGGGATATATGACGTGTATTAACTGCAGCTGAGCTTCATTTTTACTAGCAAAACCAGACGCTCCATTACATACAGTCAACTGTATGGCAACTTTATTTTTGACACAAAATTAATAATTAATATAGGACCAAAAATGCATGTTTTCATATGCAGATGTTGCTAGAGATGTCAGCATCATAAAGAAAGCATTAAAGCTAGGCTAGAATTAGAAAATACTGCTAAAGTACTGCTGAAGGCAAACAGTATGTATCTGCATCAGTAGTACATTCTAATTCCAGATAGCAACCATAGAAATTAATGTCAATTTCCAAATTATCAGGATCACTAAATTATATTTAGGCTATTAAGTAGGAATAATTTCAAATAAAAAAGGCAGTCTGTTCCTATCACCAATGCTACAAATACAATTGTGAGTTTTATTTCTATACATTGTAAAAATGGCCCATAACTATTTCCTTTCTAAGAAAAGAATAGTGCATATATACTATGATGAAGAATTAAAATACTACAGAAAAATCTGATGTTTCAATAAATTACATACCACACGTGCATTGCTTCAGCTGTGGAACATGCATTTTTCCAGTGGGTGCTAGGCAGGCAATCAGTTAACCAATCAAAATGTCATTAAGAAATGGAAACATCTGGTCACGAACAGCCAGACAAGTACCAACTGTTACTGATGACTCAGAAAACTGCATAGGGAAATTTAATTGTTTTCCCTCCTTCTTGTACTCCTTTTTAAATAATTCTCTTGTCACTGTTTGTGGCACTCTTGGGTTTTTTTTTTTCCTATTAAAGGTTTCTCTATGTACGGTTTCTCTTGGGAAATTAAGGATTTAAGGAAAAGAAGAAAAAAAAAAAAACCACACACACACACAGGTAAAGATCCAACTTATTCTTTGATTTCACTTGTCTCCAAAGAAGGCACTGGGTAAGTCAATCAAAAATAGGAACTAGGAAGGGCATGCCTGAGGACAACAATTCAAAACACATGCTCCTGTCTGATGGCTTCCCAAGTAGCTAGGCAGATGCTGAAGCACCAAGGAATGGCAACAGGCCTACAGTCATTAGGATTGCCCCCACCAAGATCCTCCTCTTGAATACATTAACATCCAGGTTTGGCCAGGAGGAAGCCAACAAGGAGGTTGATGAGGCCCTGGAGAGGGCAGGCATGGAGGAACCCACAAGGAAAAACTTCCACATAAAGAACTCTTCAACAGCATGGTTTTGGGATGGGAACAGCTCAATGTCACACTGCCTACCTAGCTGGTCAGAAACAGAGTCTTGTTCCTGACAGGCTAGATGAATTTTTGATTTGACCCAGCAGAGCAATTCTTTCAAATCTTTTTAAAAAGTTCACTAGTATACAACTGTATTAGAATACTGACATACCTGATCTATATACAACACACCAGCCAACACACCTCATCTATATACAGCATACTGAACTCCAAAACTACAAACAGAAAAAAATAATTTATACCTTGCTAGACAGATTTTTCTAATGCATGGGGAAAACTACATGGAGGTCTCTCTAACAACAGTTCTCAGTCTTTCCAACTTATGAAAATCTTCCAGTAGAAAATCATAACCTTAACTGCAATTTAAGCCTACTGACTTGTCTTAAGAGTTGGCTTTTCAGTTTTATTTGGTTTTGGCTTTCTAAAATAATATTTGGAAGTAATACAGCGACAACAAACTTAACTTGCTTTTTTAAAGTGAGATTGATCACAGAATTACATTCATATTAGCAGAAATAGACCAGCCTCATGCTGTATTTTAAAATAAGGGCAAAAACGTACCATGTCCTAATCTGGATGAGAATTCTTTCCCTTACTTCCTATATTAGCAACTACTAATATACTACCCAGTATACTTACCTAAACATATCCAAACAGGTACTTAAAGACAGATATTTCAGAGACAGATACGTGAGAGACTTGTTCATGTTCCCAAGACAGACTCATTCAAACTACAATCAAAACAGAAAACATAAGCCACAGGTGGCATAGCATAGAGCCAAGGAGCAAATGTCAATGAGGCATTAAAGCATCAAGATGGCTCAGAGCACAGATCAAATTTGTTGCCTAAAAGGATCCAAGATAAAGACGTGCAAAAAGATAATTTTCAATAATGCTTTTGACCATCAGTCTACCCCACTCTGCTGAAAGTCCACCAGCCTCTTGTACGTCACTTTATATGTAGTGGAAGGCAAAACGAATATAGATATCCAGTTGCATTGAAAAACAAAAATAAAAAATTATTTCATGGCCTATCCAATATGATTAGCTTTAAGACAACTCTGGTCATTGCTTACCATAGTCAGTGTGCTTAAAATTAATTATAAAGGTGATTCTGTTCACCTAAAGCATGCAAGGATGTGGAACACGGACTCATTTCAACCAGAATTCGGAAGCCAAGCCACAGGAATTGGTAAGCCATCCAGTGCATCCAATGCCTATAAAATTTATTTAACACCCATTTTTAAGAATGATACTTGATCTCGTTTTAGAAAATAGATGCATAAATGCAAACAGAGTATAAGGTGAAGGTATCCTCCTGTTCAAAATAAAGCACTGAAGAATCTCAAAATAGTTTGTTTACATAAGAAATGTATTCTGTTAAAGCAATCCATATATACATGTCAGTAGCACTGGCAAGATAGACATATTTGTTCTTCCTAATCAAAAACATATTTGTATCAGGAATTTAGAATAAAGTGAAGACGTATGATTTGCATGAATTTGTTTGCTAATTACAACTTTCTCATTTGCTGTAATTGGTGTTTAAACAGTGTTTAAACACACTGATACACATCAAGTTAAAAGATACATAAAAATGTAGAGAAAATTTTATCCATCTAAATGCAGCACATACAGATTCAAAGTAATAATGCACTTTACATGTTAAAGATGCAAAATTTTATGGTCAAGCTTTCTTTATGTTCAGTATATAATGACATATCACCTCTATTAATAATCAATGATTATAATAGTGCAATACAAATAGAAAGTTTGTGCATCATACAAAAGACAGATGGAAACAAGACACACAAGAGAAAGACCAAAACAAATATCTTTCCATGTTCAGTTCAGACACTGAAAATATATTATATTAATAATTGAGACTTAGGAAGATAACTCTTTTAAGACAGTGAAATAGTGACAAACATGGTCAGTTATGGCAGTGCACTTTCCTTAAAAATGATAACTACTAGCATTTAAGCATCAAGATTTCTTATTAAAGCAACTACTGTTCAAATACCAAAGTCAAATTTGATTTTGTTTATTTTAAAATGTATTATAGGCAAACTAATGAAAAAAAGTACTTCTTAAAATAGCTACAAATGCTTTAAATAGCATTTCTTTATAAATCATTCAGGCCATGCTAACATGGTATTTCAGAACTCCGTCCAAACTATACCCTGTCTTCCAGTACCATTACTTGACAAGCATCTTGGAGAAATAAAAGAGGACAGAAAAAGACTTCAACAGAACATTACATCCACATAATGATCACTACAAGACTGAGGACACTGACAGAGCTAAGAGTCCACCTAACTCATAATTCAAATTACAAAAATTTGAATATACAAGAAATAGAAAAACAAAATAAAAAGTTCTTTAAAATTGTGTAGAAACATGTTTCATCCAAATAACAACTGCAACAAAATATTTAGTTATTTACTTTATTCTTACTAGGGTATGTAAAAGTACACAAAGCAACTCAAGTGCATTCTTCCCGAGATACAGCAATTTAAGCTACAGAGAAAACACACCATGCCACAGGAACATTTCTATGTTATAAAGACTACTTCTTAATACATTCCACAGTACATAATGTCTGTACTACATAATGCATGTGCACTCCAAGCTCTCAGTTGGAAAGCTTTCTCTCCTAATCAGTATCTGTACGAGGCATGTCTATTCCCTTCCCTCTCCTCCAACACATTGTATTTGTGTAAATGGAAGACAAAGTCCTCACAGTCCTCCATACCTGAGTAATTAAAAGAGGGCAACAGAAGATAATGGGCAATGGAAGACAAAGGGTAACTGGGCAAAAGGCTGTCACTCCTCAAAGAAACTCAGGTTAGAGATAAGCAACATTCTGTTCTTAAGGGACTGCCCATAAGCATATTTACATGAATGAACCCCAAATGGAGTAGGGACCAAAAAATTCCAAAACCGTCACTACCCAAGTTAGTATTTTTATTGCAGACAAGTGTCATTAAAGAAAATTAGAAAAATGAAACCTAAATTGATACTGTCACCTCCAAGCTTTCTTGCAGAGAACCAGCACAGGTATTTATTAGAGTTTCCTAGCACAGGTTTACCCCCGTACGTGTTCATGCTTTACCAGCAGAGGACACCTCATTTACTGGAAGGCAGCTTAGCTGCTTCTTCTGATACTTCAGGCCAAACACAAGCCACCACCAAAAAGGAACAGCTGATCAAAAAGCCCAAGCTGCGAAAAAAGCAACTAGCCTCATCCCTGTGCAGTGTTCATTACAAAGCATTTCCTTCTACAACTTTGAGTAAGAACAGACTTGTATGGATGTACTTAATGAAGGGCTGGTCCTCAGCATCTTTCTGTATATCCCATGAGAGATCAGAGGAGTACAACGACAAGACTGTTGCAGACTTAAGAATTACATCTGCAATAGCCGAGTATCAAAGCAGCATGAAAGAAATATATTTTACAATAAGGAAGAAAAACAATCAATGTCATATTACTGTGTTAAGAAGCGCTGTTCCTAAGGCACACTGTAGTCACACTTACATTGTAAGGCAGCCAACGAAATAAGTAAGCTTCCACACTAGAGTGTCCCTCAATCCCTGTTCTCAAACATTCTTTCACCTATTAAGCCATCTTTATGACAAACACTAACACCACGTAATGTATGAACAGTAAGAAAAACGGTAAATGAGCAGCAGAGATTTACTCAAAATCCAAATATTCTTATCTGGATATTTTTAAAAAAAAATAATTATGTTGTAGGCTTGCTGAAATTGTCTACTTAAAATTTAGGATGCTAAAAAAAATAATAAACGGTATAAACTATTGAGGTTTTTTTTAACAACTTTGACCAGGATCTTTAAAGCCAAATTTAATTTTGTCTATAGGACAGAAAAAAGTAAAAAAAAAAAAAAAATTGTAGCAAAATACATCAAATTACATTAATGCAAGTAACATACAAATCAACATGAAACTCAACTACTCCTCAGCTTAGAATACACCTGTTTAAATTATTCATATTCAGCAAATTTAAACACTTCATTGAATTATGTTATATATTCTACTTGGCTTGCATGCTGAGTCTATTCATGCTGTAATACCACATACCAAGAAAAAAGTTTTGAAAAATCTAAAACCAGAGGCTCAAAACTAAACAACCGCTACACCCAATTCTCAAGCTGTTTTGGTGTTGGCATTTTGTCCTGTTTGTTTTTTAATTTGATATTAGATCAGTTCTAAACCTTTTGCCTCTTTAGATATTCTCGTATTCCTATTTCTTCTATAATTTATATTCCATAACAAAGTAATTTTCTTCAAAAAGCTTTCCCACACAGAAACCTCTTGGGACAATAGCACACATGAGAGGCAGCACATACAGGATCACAGACTATTTTGCTCTCAAAACCAAGTGTTTTTCAAGAAGTAAAGCACAAGATGGCCCAGTTTGCCACTCTTAAGACCAAAAGAGCTCAGCCAAATGTTCAAAAAGATGTTGAACCTTTTCTGATAAATCAAACAAACACCATCCAGGAGCATGAACAATTTTCTACTAGGAGAACAAGAAATCAACATGAATGTTCAATGGGGAAGATGGGACAGCTAGATGTAAGCTGGGTCCGATATCTAAGTAGCTTAGCAATGTTACAAGTATAAAGACATCTGCCATGTAGGAAGTCGTAACTCTGTCACAAAGATGTTCTCCAAGCTACTAAGACAGCTATGAGAGAAGTAGCAGCAGGAAGATGAGTGCTACTGGCAGTATAATGGAAGTCAGTGTTTGAAGGACGATACTGTCTCCGTATTCCTCTGTAATCTGTCAAAAAAAGATTGCCTAAGAGCTATTGAAAGAAGCTCTCTTCTGCACTTGTTACCTGACACCACCAAGTTCTATTTCGCACAAGGGTTAGAAGCTCCTGAAATACCCACAATTCATTGCAACAGGGGTAATCTATGTTTTATTAGGATTCCCAAATGCAGCAATGTCTATTCCAAGAAATCCAGAGTCATGACCAAGATCAGCCACTCAGAAGGACCAGAAGGATGATTTGGAGATACAAACACCTGCCTGAGGGAGTGAAGACAATTGCCAAGAATGTGACTCTCCTGCAAGTAGCAGCTATGAATATATGGTGTGCAGAATAAGCCTATTTCCAGTCAGGATTGGCTCTGAATCTAGGGCCGGGGAAATTCCTAATATTAAATGTTCACCAAGCAGCCTAGCAGGTGTTGACCTTTCCTGTAAACTGAGAATGAAGACTAGACATCAACGTCTTGAACAGTGGTAAAAAAAAAAAAAAATCTTATAAATAGAAAAGGGTCCCTTGGGAAAAAAATTTACAAAAATACACACAGAACAAAATAGAATTTGAAGGAGAAAGGATTAAGACATCTTCATCTACAGCTGGACAGCTTAGAGGAATGGAAGATCAAGTATGTACTCAATATTTGGTATTTATTTTGCATGAAATTCAAAAGCTAAGCTCCTAGGAAACAAGGTATCCAGCTTCAGGACTCATGATCCCATAGTCAATGATATGTAAGTCTTTGAAATACATTTGAATTTTTTCACTTGAATTCAAGTTTTAATAAGAAAACCATGTCAGTGTCAATGAATCTTTACAGACACAAGTTATTATCCCTTTAAAAAGATAAAAAAATGGTTGTTCCAACCTGCAGATAACACCATTAAATGACGGCAGCTCATTTCATTAAGCATCCCCCTACTGGACTGAAGGCACAACCAAAGAATCCAGAAATGGACGTAGGTATATTAAACAGCAATGAAAACTGTAATAAAGCACTCTAGTTCTTTTCACCCAGTAGGACATCAACGGGGGGAAAAAATAAAACAGTAATGCTTTCTGAGATACCAGCAGAAGCACTACAAACATTCTGACAAACATTACTTTATATCAAAAGAACATCTTATCTTCTTAAACACCACCTCTTTAAGGAGTCCCTAGCCTTACATGAAATACGAAATGTCAATCTAAATTAAGGTTTCTCCACATCACTGCACAGTGTAAAACAACTGCCTTTGAAGAAGCACGCATACTGCTACTAATATTTAAAGTGAAAACCAAGGAATTGCACATTTCTTCTTAACTACAGTATTCCATTGCATGAAGATGACATGGCAGATGATATCCTAAAGGGGAGTGAAATAAAGTTACCCTAAAGACACAGACTTTCCAAACAGCATTAAAATCGTAAGATGTATTTTTTGTCCACTTCCTAAAACAAGCAGAAAAAAAGTTACTAGCTGTCTCCAATTTTAATTCATAATACAAACATTTGTATTTGTTTCCTAAACAACATTTTGTATTTCATCAGATACTGCTGAATGAAACTATTTGAAAAGCAATGAAAAGCTGTCTGGCCACTACACTTTATTTGATTGCTTGTTGAAAGAAATAAAAAATAAACTGCTCACTGCAAGCAAAGTTTATATTTTAGGAAACAAAATGTTTTAATTGAGAAAACTCAGCTAATGATTTGCCTGGTTTTATCTGGAGTTTAAGGGAGAAGGAGGTGGGTTCTTTTAAAGAATATTTGTGCCAATTACCAAAAGGTCTAAACATAGACAAGACATTATAATGAAGAGCAGAGACTGTACTTGTTAGCATCATGCTGCACCAAAAGAGAGTTGGACTGAAACAGTTAAAAGAATGCATCAAAGATATGAGCTCTTTTGCCAGTTTGACAGGTGCAGGCTCACCAAAGCGACAAGTTCTTAATATTGAATACACAGCAAGTTTGCACTGGCATACCTCTTGTAATTGAAGAGACATTTGTCCCAGTTGGTCCTGGCGCCTTTCTACAAGCTGTCTTTCAGCACGCATTTCTTGTTCTATCTCCTGAAGTCTTCTCTCTACTCGTTCTGATACCTTCAAAAGGAAAAAATGAGTGCATCATTTACAATCTATTAAGATAATAATAGCAAAAAAGTAAATAACAGTACGGGACAGAAAGAAGAAAACAACTTTTATTTTATTTTAGTAAGATTTACAATGGAATAGAAAATCACTGGAATTGTAACGATGAATACTCTAGAAGTACTCAAGCAGGAAACTGACATGCTATCTTGCTAGTAATACCCTCCTTTAGGCACAGACATATTTTTCTCTACAGTAGGGGTTCTACTCAAGTGCTAAATATCAAGTTTGGTGCAGCCTAAGCCAAAACTGCAATACAGAATATCTTAGCTTCTTTATCACAGGCCTGATTAACCTTTAGATAGCCATTTCTTTCACATCTCCAGCCTGTAAGACAGACCAATGTTTGCCACTCACAGTCTGAAATCTGAGTGAAAAGTAGTAAACAAGAGCTAAGTACATAAGAATGACTGTAACAGCACAAAATAATTACATCACTTTAAGACTTTCCCTAATATTTTGTGAAATCAAACACAAACTAACACAAAAAACACTAGTTATTTGTTCAAGCAATCTAGATTATAAACATAGTAATTCAACCTTAAACTACAATACCAGAAATACTTTATTTCAAGCTGCTAGCAGACAGCACCCTCTTGTGGGCAGCAAATTAAATTTATATTGTAAAGTTAAAGATCAGCAAGAAAAAATATTTATGTATCGTTTCCTGCTTACCTTAAAACTAACAATTTTATACAATCATTAGAAAGTAATACATATATTACTGAATAGTATTTAGATAAAACCAGGAAGGCTTAAAACATCATTCAACTACTAGTTTCTGATGTATGTGGAGAGGAACAAACATTTATCCATACTTTCGCCATTAAGCATGCTTCTACTAGGCCTAGGCTTATGTGCGGACAAAAAATTTTAACGTGGGCAACACAGCTGTGTAGCAACAGTAAAATAATCAAGGTTACATCTAACATTCTGGACTTGACAAGTACATCAGGTTAAAAGAATGAAAGTCTTTCTTTACAACAGAACACATCAATGTGAAACCATTTCACATTTGCAGAGCCAGATGTACAGTCTGCTTACAATTTGGAATTATGTATTTTCTCTTAAAGCCATCAGGAGATGCTCAAAAAACATAACACATCCAACCACGCTCTTTCATATAAATTCTGGATTATGACTGCAGAACTCTCATAACAGTAAAAACTAGTGCATAAAAACTAAGGACCACATCACAATGTATTTGTTTTTACAACTACTAATTCATTTAAATCTAATAATTCACAAAATACTCCAACTAACAGAAACAATGATACTAGCAGGAACAGAAAATAACACCTTGCCATTAAACTTGTAATTTTTTGCTGGAAACTGGGAAACGTATCATCTGTTCTCCATACAGTAGATCTAAAGTAAACAAATGGAACAAAATAATTTTTTTTTACATTTTAAAAAAAATCTTGGCTACATGTTTCTGAAGGCAGATGATTTCTCAGCTCTCTCACAGATCTTTATCAAGTGAAGTTAAACTTAAGAGAACACTAAAGCTAATAAGAAAGAAAATGTCTAATTTAGACTTGACAAAAGATCCAGACTTCAAAAAGAGAGGTCACTCTCTTCCTCACTGACAGGGGTCTAGTTCACAGCGTGCACAGCGGATGGCATAACACAAGGCAGTAGTATGCAAGCTTCAGACTCCTGTAAACTTCCAGATTTCACTGCAAATTATCACTAATGAAATATAAGAAAGTAACTTTTTACTAACTATACAATGTCCAGTGATTTGCCTTGCCTCTGACTTCTTTCAACTCCCTGCAGAGTACAACTGTTA
The DNA here is from genome assembly GCF_017976375.1 of Cuculus canorus. Lineage (NCBI taxonomy): Eukaryota > Metazoa > Chordata > Aves > Cuculiformes > Cuculidae > Cuculus > Cuculus canorus. The sequence goes on from NC_071405.1 coordinate 19,455,213, forward strand.
ATCTTAATTCTAACAAGGTACTGAGAAAGATGCATTCATCATATTTGTCAGGCATATAGGCATTTCAGAGTTACATTTAATCCTCTTAAAAAAAGAAAAAGGCATAAAATCACTTAACATTTTTATGCTACTTATAACTCACTGGAAAAAAAATACTATCAAGAAACTATAGTTAGGACACATAGCATATCATTAGATCATATTCTCTGTGCAGAGAACAGAGAAAGAGGTGGCTGGAAAGGACTTCAAAGGCTAGCAAACTTACAGTTTGGCTAAACACACAGCCTTTTATATCTATATCATTTTTTGCAAGTCTATTTAACCTGCTCAAAAAGTTTCACAGACAATTTTTACAGCCTCTCTAGACAATTCATTCCACGGCTTCTAAGATGATCTGGTTTTCCTAAAGTACAATTTTAGTCTTGCTTGCTGAATTTTACACCTATTAGCCTTGTTCTATCCTCCAAGCCACATCCAAGATTGAATACTGGATTTGAGTTGTTTTCCAACATATCTGAAGTCCATCTGCAAATATAACAAGCTTTTCTACATTGCATCATCTAGACTATTAATAAAAACTTCAGAGAAAATAAGATCAAAAATACCAACTCATAAAATTCACTTCACTAACTCCTCTAATTTTAACAGTGAACAGTTTACTAGCTACACAGGTACCTGGACACTGTGTGTTTATTCTAGACTATATTCAGTTTTACCATATTAAAAAAAAAAAAAAAAAAAGCTTATTAGAACATTAGTATATTCATTAGTATATGAAATTCTGCCTAAACAAAAAACTTTAAAAAATTGCATCAAGATATAGAAAACTACTGCTTCATCCTTTATATCATAAAAGGAATTTATAAGGTATAATTTTTCTTGACAAATCTGTTTTGTCTGTTAATGAAGTTTCTTATTTGCTCTTGGATGGTTACAAATCCTAGAAAAACAATCAGTCTATTTTCTCTTTTTCATGATCTGCCCTTTTTCAATATTCAAAAAATACATTTTATGGTAACTCACCCCCATAGTGTCCATGAATACTCCAAAACAGTGGTTTTAAGATTACTTCAGACAGTTATTTGAATTTTTTACCTAATCTGCACCAGGTTATTTAAAAATGTTTTACACACCTGCCTTCCTCCCCAAGTATTTTAAGCTAAAGTCTTACATCTCCATTGCTGGTCACTAAGTTGCAGCTTAATTTGTTTGCAAGTACGAATGTTAAAAAGATGTTAAACAGGAAACGACTTTCTTGGCACACTGTGTCAGTAGTTTCCCCTCTTCTGCAAAGAACAGGCCAATAACTTTGGTCTTCCTGAGAAATGGTGATGTATTTAACGAGAATCATCATCACTCCTGATGTCTTTGTTGGTGCACCCTATTATCTACCACCATGGCCTTTCCACTCCCATATAGTTGCACTATTTTTTTATGGCTGTTCTTATTAATCTAATTTAGTTGCTATTTTCTGCATTTTTTTCTCTTTCTGTCTGAAGCTTCTAATTCTGCTAAACAGATATATTGCTATATTTCCTACACTTTTTTGTCAACTTTTCCTTTTTTTAAGGGAATTTCCATAGAACATGTCTGAGTATTTGCCCAACTCTCATTTCCTCCAGAAACTTAAGTTTTCTCTGCATGTAATCAGTCATTTCATAAATAAAAGATTTGCAACCTCAAACTATTCCAAATGTGAATGAAATAAAGACATAGTAAACAAGAAACAAGCCTTAGACTATGAGTAAATTGATTTGTTAAAACAATCATTTTTTTCATCAAATTTGTTGAATGTTTTTTGGTAAGATAGAGCTTGGCATACAGAAGAGTCAAAGAAAATTGTTTTAGGATAAAAGAATAGGTACCACATTGGTTAACATTCCTTTAGAAGAAAAGGTATTTTCTGGTAGACAAAATGCTTACTATGGAACATTAAATTATCATTCATCCTGAAAAAGAGGATTAAATGAAGGCAGCCTCATAAACACTACTTTTGACCTACTTTATCAAGAACAATACTTCAGAGACTATGGTCTTTCATTTGTGTTCCTCACTCCCTAGCCTACCCAAAATGCAGTTGAAATTGGCCAATAGACTCAAATGACCAGTGGTACAAAGCTGTCAAATATATTTAGATTTTGTGAGAGGTTTCAAGAAAATAAGACCATTGATAGCGGAGATCTCATAACTACTGCATTTAGGGGAACAGGGAGAACTCAGCCTTTATTCCTTTCTTTTAGTTGTTAGCCAAGTACATGCATTTAGTCCAAAATTAGGTATTAGACTACTTAGCATTCTAAAAAAAAAAATATTAGGTTGTACATATATGAAAATAAAGCCAGCAGTAAAGTCAGAAAGATGCAAAGAAAGTGTCATGGGGCTTTGGAGGTGTATCATGGTAAGGAAGCATAATATGAGAAGAACATGGAAGTTTTTGTATCAGGACTTGGATAACCGGGATACAATGTAAGTTTTTGTAGGGTGACACAAACCCAAAAATTGTTCAAGTGGTAAGGCAGGAAACTGGGAAAAGAAGGCAGAGAGCACCCAAGTTCATCGTAAAATAGGCTTTATTATGTTGCAACTTGCAACAGTACAGAGAACCAAGGATCATCACTTGTGGTTTCCTCCGCATTCCCTGGAAAAGCTGCTATGTCACATTCATGTGCTAGCTGTATTTAGCAGTACAACTTCCCGGAATGCAGTAAATTTACTTTCTCCATTTTGGCGCATCAAGAAGGCTAAGAATCATAACCTCTAATAAAAATAAATTCTGAACTAAAAAAAAACCTAAATTCTGTGCCTAAAAAAACCTGTAGTGACTAGACCTTCATACCCATA